>NC_050534.1:8111078-8123376 GCF_002922805.2 Oryzias melastigma
CACACATCAATGTAAGGGTGGGGTCATCTGGACCCCATAAGAGAGCACCAGGGTTAAGGAAAGATTGATTTATTATCAACTAATTGTTATTTTTTAACACAATAAAGCACCCTTAAAGGGTCACCAAACAGGACAGTTGAAGGCCGACTCAACTCTCAGCCCAGATTTGAAAAATGCAAAAAAGGGGCTAGGGGAGGCGGGCTGAGTGGAGGAGGTGTGGTTTGGAATATGATTGACAGTAACAGTGAGGTTAGCTTGAGGTAATTAAATGATTTTTTTTATTATTGTCTCGATGAAAATCAAATTTAAAAAATAAAGTTCAGAAGGCCGGAGCAGGCTGTCTCCCCATCCCACAGAGTCCCATTTATAGACGTCAACAGCCAAAAAAAGTTGATCTAGTGTTTGGTTACCCTTTAATCTATGCAGAAATGCTTTACACAAACACAACGTTCTCAGATGTCTATTGTACTTTAACTCTCAGTACCTCAGTAATGTGAGTAAATCCCTCGCAGGTTTTGGTCCCAGATCTCCATCATGGCGGCGGAACTGTACAGCCCCCCGTCCCCGCTGGGAGATTCCCTCCTGGACAGTCCTCTGTGTGGAGACCTGATCGAGGATCTTCGTAAGATCTCTGCGTCAATAGGAGACGACACGCTGGAATTTGACTTTCCGGAGTGCCAGAGCAGCGACTCCGGGGCTAAAAGCTCGGTTACGCCGGGTAAGTCCAGAGACCCTTAAAGAGACCTTAAAAGTGTGTTGAAATTCATTGAAAGAGGACTCTTGAACGCACGTAGCCGAGGGCGATGTGAACGTACAGTAGCTTGAACGTATTCCTCCTGAAATTCTCCTCCTTTTCTGCTGTAGACCCCTTAACTCCAGCCTCCAGTCCTTCACCAGAGGTGTGTGGAGCGGCCCCGGCAGCGGAGGACGGCGCCGGCCCCCTCAGCCTGGAGTGTCGCGTGTGTTCAGACCGAGCTTCGGGTTTCCACTATGGCGTCCATGCATGCGAAGGCTGCAAGGTGAGGAACATGCAACAGTGCAGATCCACCAGGCTGCAGGAGAAAAATCTGAAGGACACATCCAACACACATGTGTAATGACAACTTTGTGTCATTTTAGCAAACTCTGAGAGGAGAAACTCTGAGGCCAAATTTAGCCTTTTTAGACCATTTATTAGTTATATCACTTTACCTTTTATTCTGGTTGTGTTGATTCTACATAGAGCTGTAGATCGATCCTTAGGTGACGATTCGATTCAGTTCACCGATCCATTCACCATAATTCTTACTTTTTGAGATATCATGTTTGAATGGTTGCTATACGTATGTTTTTTACTGGATGTAAACTTCAACACTTTAAATGAACATTTAGCAGATGCGTTCCAGTGCGAGATTTTCCCAATACTCTTAAAAATTCTTATGTATGATACATTTTTATTCTAATTATTGATTATTTTAAAACAAAATTATTTTTTTAATAACTTATTTAAGCACACTGATCTTTTGTCTCTTTATTTTTTGTTCACAAATATTTGATAGTTTTACTTCAAAAATGAGAACCTTCACCGACACTTTACTTTGAAGATTTACTTCAGATGACAGTAGCATATTTGTTTTGTTTGGTTTATATAAAAATAATTCAACATTATTTAGTATTTTATAGTGAAAACGTCTTTGTCTGAAGTGTATTTTATACAACACTTCACTAGTTTCATGAAGATTGAAAATCAGCACTCTCAGACTTCACAGATATTCCTACTCGTTCTTTTTCTGGAACAGATCACAAAAAACAACTGTTTGGATAGTTGTTACAGCCCTACTTCAAACAGCTTTTTACTGATTTTTTTACATCTACCAGTTCCAGGTCAAGCCCTGCCCTCATAGTAGCCTAGTCTCTTCTGATTGGTTCCCTTAATATTGTGCTGGCTGTTTCTTAGTTGACTTACAGTTTAAAAACTTGGCATTGCAGTTTTCTCCTCACAAATACACATGGGCAGGGGAAATGGCAATAATCATATTTTCCACACCAGATTACGGTGCTCCATCAATAAATGGTCTATTTTTGAACTTGTCATATAAAAGGCGTGCTGAACTATATAAGACGCAATAACCGAGACATAAGAATCTCCACATGCCACACATTAGCCATGTTAGCATAATCACAATACCTGTAAACTACAACCTTGTTTTCAATTAATTAAGAAACAGACTTATACTGCAAAAACAAACTTTACTGTGACTACGCTAACTCCCAACCTTGATAGTATCGTGTAGCTAAAACACAGTTCGATACCGCTACACGTTAGCCTATTAGCATATATACAACACTCAACCCTGTTCGCAACACATAAAAAACACACAAATAGCACACTATTATTTTGTGCTTTTTATTTGATAAAACGAACTTATAAATGGCCAAGAACGTAAAATCTAAACATAGAAACAAAAAACAAACTTAAGTTTGTCTCATTTTGTGATCCACTATATATTGGAGACTGATAAGTTATTTGCTTTTGTCAAAAAGCCCCAGTGGTCACTTAGTGGAACTGCACTTTGTCAATTGAGCTTCAATCTAGAAATTAAAAAGTCATTAATCGATTGAGTTTTTCTGTGTTGTAAAGATTTAGAAGTTTCTTAAACAAATGAAAGGGTTATTTCTGTCTGTGATCTCCTGATCTACAGGTGTGAATGTTGAGCATCAGCTTTTAAACCTGCCAGAACGGGAAATCTGCCACTTGAGGTCTAATAAAGTTGGAACTGGAGATTCATTTAGAAATTACAGGATTTCAATGAAATGCAATTAAAAATACATTAACTGGTATTTTGAGTTTTTTTAAACATATTAATGATGCGTAATCCTAATCTGGGATTGACGTCTCAACGCTTCCCGTCAGCGTTTCTGACTCGCGTATCTGTCATCAGGAAGGCCGACGGTACTCACCTTCCTGTCAGAACGGCTGCTTGTCTCGACACGCAGCCCATCATTGCCGCTCCAAAGCAGAGACTGGACACTTGTTTGGCATGACAGCCGTCTATTGAGCCGTCATGGAAAATACTCTGCACGCCGTACGGCCTCCGAGTGTCCGTCTCAACACCTCGCTTTAAAGAGGTGGAACATTCGTCATCGGGACAGGGAGGGTTTGAGGCAGAGCTGCTGATAGTATGAGATATAAATAGAGGTTAAAACCTTTTTCCCTCCATTGTCCAAAATACATGTCATAGTACCCTCCTGCGCTTCGGCCTGTGTGTTGTAAACACGCACACATCTGTAATATTGTCCTTAAATGTGACTCTAATGACTTTCAGATGCTGCCAAACTATACGTTTGGTCCTCAAAGTTCCCCTTTTAACTGTTTTCTTGGAGATTTGCCCACAAGCCCACATGTTTGCAGTTAAAAGATGCATCAAAAAAGTGATATGTGACATATAATAACCCTGCAAACAACAAAACTGCTCTTTGACATAAATGCAGCCAAGATGTTGTGAAAGATGAAGGCTGGTGGATTTCACAACTACAGAAAATTCCCATCCTCCCCCGAACTCAGACTTGAAGAGTTATTGTTATTTATGTGGTTGCGCTTCAGAAGATTATATGTTTTGGCACATGTGGGACATCTGTTGGCGCGGCGCTTTTGACTTTCCTGAGCTGTTTGGCCGTCTCACGGAACTCTGGATACTCCTCAGAAAATTCTCCTAGTGTGAATTGTTCTCAAGAAGCAGGTGTCTGTCTGTGCTGGAGGAAACTGAAACCAGTTCTACTGAAAGACCCACTCCAATACTTGAACAAATTTAAGTGATGGGCTTCTCTCATTTTTTTTTTTAATTTGCTTTAATTGCACTTACCACTTAAAGATTACTACAGAGTACTACGACTTGCTCTCTTGGAATTGTTGTTAACAGTTGAAAATTGGTGATGTGTTTGTCTGGAGTTGGGGTATAAAGTACTAGTGTATGGTCTTATGGCTGCATGGTGGCGCAGTGGTTGGCGCTCTTGCATCACAGCGAGAAGGTCCCGGTTCGAATCCCGGCTGGGACCCTTCTGTGTGGAGTTTGCATGTTCTCCCCGTGCATGCGTGGGTTTTCACCGGGGACTCCGGCTTCCTCCCACCGTCCAAAAACATGCTTCATAGGTTAATTGGTGACTCTAAATTGCCCCTAGGTGTGAATGTGAGAGTGAATGTGTGTGTAATTGAGGCCCTGCGACAGACTGGAGACCTGTCCAGGGTGAACCCCGCCTTCGCCCTTCAGTAGCCGGGATAGGCTCCGGCACCCCCGCGACCCCGACAGGGACGTAGCGGTTAGGAAGATGAATGAATGAATGTATGGTCTTATAAAGTGTTATTTCACTAGGCAAGTAAGTTAAGAGCTCATTTGTATGTATAATATTGTGCCATGTACATTTAAGAAAATGCCTACAGAATTTTATTTTCACTTATTTTTCTGGTAAACTTGAATCTACATTAGTGTTTCTGTTGATTTCCTCTATCTTGCTCAAGATTAGGTTTGTGTCAACGATTCCACGAATGAAAGCTGCTTTCTACATACCCCTTGTTTTATAAGTAAACTACACCCTGCACCGGTTTGACTAACTCAAGGCAATTTAGCAGCAATTTCATCCTTAAAAGAACATTTGAATCTGAAATACTGATTTTTTGTGGTCTCATTCAGGGTTTCTTCAGAAGAACCATCAGACTGAAGCTGGAGTACAACAGATGTGAACGCAGCTGTAAGATCCAGAAGAAGAACCGCAACAAGTGCCAGTACTGCAGGTTCAACAAGTGTCTGATTGTAGGGATGTCCCACAACGGTGAGTTTTTCAAACCTGAACATCACACGGTTCCTACAAGTTTCTGTGAGTTAAATATAGGATTTTTAAGGCCCTTTGTAGCCCCCAGTAGGTCTTTTATGACCGTTCATGAACGTACTGATAAAAGATGCAGCAAGCCTCAAACATGTCTGTCTCCACCGGTGTCAACCAAAGAATAATGAACTTATCTCCAAACAAGTCGTATTAACCAAAGTTAATGTTAGCGCAACTGTCAGGAACAATTATTTCAGACTTTTAACAATACGCTGGAATGGGAACAGAAGTAAGGAAGCTTAGTAAGCCACCGCTAAGTAAGCTAACACCACCTAAGCTAATAAGTAAGACAACGCTAAACACACTGACACTAGGTATGTTAAAGTTAATTAAGTCAACACTAAGTAAACTAATGCTTATAAAGTTAATACAAGGTAAGCTAACGTTAATTAAGCTAACGCTAAGTAAGCTAATTCTAATTAAGCTAATACTACGTAAGCTAATGATAAGTAAGCTAATGCTAAACAAGCTAACCCTAAGTAAGCTATTGTTTAATAAGCCAATGCAAAGAATGCCAACGCTAAGTAAACTAATGCTAAGAAAATTAATACTAGGTAAGCTAACATTAAATAAGCTAATGCTAAGTAAGCTGATCCTAAGTAAACTAACGCTATCTAAGCTAATGCTAAGTAAGCTGATCCTAAGTAAGCTAACGCTATGTAAGCTAATGATAAGTAAGCTAATGCTAAACAAGCTAACGCTAAGTAAGCTATCGTTAAATAAGCCAATGCTAAAAAAGCCAACGTTAAGTAAACCAATGCTATGAAATTTAATACTAGGTAAGCTAAAATTAAATAAGCTAACGCTAAGTAAGCTGATCCTAAGTAAACTAACGCTATCTAAGCTAATGCTAAGTTAGCTGATTATAAGTAAGCTAACACTATGTAAGCTAATGATAAGTAAGCTAATGCTAAAAAAGCTAACGCTAAGTAAGCTAATTCTAAGTAAGCTAATGCTAAGTAAGCTAATAATAAGTAAGCGCATAATAAGTAAGCTAATGCTAAATAAGCTAACACTAAGTAAGCCATTACTAAGTAAGCTGATGCTAATAAAGCCTTTATTAGCCTAGATACGCCCTTCTTTCTGCACATGCTAGCATTGGAGGCAGTTTGGTAGTTTCAAACCCACTCTTCTCTTAAACCTTTTATTTTGGTTTAATGTTGAACTCACAATTTGTTACATTTCGAAAATATTGACGGTACTCTTAAGGTAGCGCAAGGTAACTTTTTTACATTGAAAATAAGTTTTGATAGCCACTCTGCTTGTATTGGCTTTCTTGAGCGAAGTGCTCAATTAAAAAAAATACATTTTTATGCATTCAAAGGTAAACATGGTGCTTATGACACAGAAAAATGTCCCTCTGGTTATTATTTAGTCCTTGGAATTTTACTTTTACTTTATTTACCTTTTGGTGCATCCATTTCTAAACAATCACACAATGAATGACATTTTTTTTAAATTGTTTCTTATTTTTATTTGTGTTCCTTTTAGAGATGTAAACTTGGACTTAATAAATACATTGAATTAAATATTTGAATGTATTTGTTTGGGAAGATAAATGATAAAAATGCTAAAATGATTTACTCTTTGAAATGCTATTTTTATGAAAAATCATCAACCTTTAAATGTATTTCTATTAAATGATCAACTCTGATTTTTCTTGATTTTTGCTGCTTTCATTTATGAAAAAGAGATTAAACTTGTTATCACTTTTTAAACATGTATATGCCTTAAAAGGCTAACAGAAATGATTAAATCAGCTGCAGAATTCGTGATTTAACCAGAGTATGAAAACACACTACATCTGAAACAGTATTGTTCAGATCCTGCTGAGTCAGCGATCTGTAGGATGTATTCCTAGCAGAAGCCCAAACTCCTCTTTGATTAAGTGCCACTTCATTACCAGTTCACGTCCACTCTGTATTTATAGAAACGTGTTCTCTTGGAGCCAACTTGCATCTCCAAACAGCGAAGCGCGTATCCCACATCTGGCGTGCTACAGGGGTCAGCGGGTTCGTTCCGCAGGCCTCTTCCTGCAGGCAGAGCCGCGTCAGAAACATGAGACCCACAGAAACGGCCTTTGAAGATTTGAAAATAGGACACCGGATATTTTTTTGCGTGTTTTTATTTAGACATTTTTGACGCTCGCTAAAGCTGTGAATGCTTTACGCCTCGCAGCCATCCGCTTCGGCCGCATGCCGCACGCAGAGAAGCTGAAGCTGAAGGAGGAAAGCAAGGTGGCAGAGAGGGAAGTTGAAAGCTGCATGGAGGGAGACCGGAAGACTCTGGTCCGGCAGATCCACGACGCCTACATGAAGAATTTCACTATGAACAAGGCGAAGGCGCGGCTCATTCTGACCGGAAAGACGAGCGAGCCGGTAACATTTAAAAATCCAATTCAACCTATTTTGTCCTTCATCCTCAGAAACGCTAAGTTGGTCTATTTTTTATTTTTAAATAGCCTTTTATTATCCACGACATGGACACGTTTCAGCTAGCCGAGAGGACGCTAGCGGCCCACATGGTAAAAGGTGAGCGCTCGGAGTCGGAAGGCGAGGTTCAGTCCGAACCCGTGACTCCGGCCGCGGTGTGCCAGGAGCTCCAGCAGAGGGAGGCTGAAGCCCGGCTGTTCCACTGCTGCCAGAGCACGTCGGTGGAGACGGTCACCGAGCTGACGGAGTTCGCCAAGGCCATGCCGCACTTCCAGATGCTGGATTTAAACGATCAGGTGGATTTTTCTGAACCCTTGGTGTTTTAAAGACACACTCCCATCTTCTTTTGATGTGTTTAAAGGCCATGATGCCATGTTTAGCCAAAATGTAAAAAAAAGCCGTATTTGAGGACTTAGTGTCTGCAGAGGGGCAGGAGTTTGTTAGAAATTCCCCTCTAGTATGGGTGGAACTGTTGACTCAGTAAGCCCGGCCCCTTTTCCCATCATCCATCTGTTTACACTCTCTCCCACTAGCTTACAACCCCAACCTAATGTAATTTTTCATATATATGTCCTCCATCATAAGAAAAATGCCACAAGAACATGTTAAAAACACGTTTTTGTCAGAGTGGGACTTTTCACACTTTGCGTCACACTTTGCCGTCATCTCGACCCGCAGGTGACCCTTCTGAAATACGCGGTTCACGAAGCCCTTTTCACCCTTCTGGCGTCCTGTATGAACAAAGATGGCCTCCTGGTGGCTCGCGGCAGAGGCTTCATCACGCGCGAGTTCCTGAAGAGTCTCCGACGGCCGTTTAGCGACATGATGGAGCCGAAGTTCCAGTTCGCCACACGCTTCAACTCCATGGACCTGGACGACAGTGACCTGGCTCTTTTCGTCGCCGCCATTATTTGTTGTGGAGGTGGTTTGCATTTTGTTGTGGAGATTACTCATAATTGATGTACATTTATAATTACAGTTTGGTCTCTTCTCTTTCAGACCGTCCAGGTCTGGTGGACGTACCTGTGGTGGAGCGGCTGCAGGAGAGCATCATTCAGGCGTTGCGGCACCACCTGCTGGCCAATCACCCCGACGACACCTTCCTGTTCCCCAGGCTGCTGCAGAAGCTGGCTGACCTCAGGGAGCTCGTCACAGAGCACGCCCAGCTCATTCAGGAAATCAAAACTCTGGAGGACACGTCGCTGCACCCGCTCCTGCAAGAGATATACAAGGACATGTACTGATTAGACTTCCACCAGCGCAGGGAGAATCATGTGGGAGAGTTGACTGTTTGTCTACACAAATCCTTGTGTAGCAGTTTAATGGAATAAGTTTGAGAATATTTTTGCATAAATTCTGGGAAAAAAATCAACTTTTTGAAGATCTAACATTTTTTATTTGGGTCTTTGCAGTAAAGTCTGTCTCAAGAGTTGATAATTTGCCGTAAATCAAATATTTCTTTTGTTACTCCCCCAAAAAGTTACATGTGCGTTATAGTTTGTTTTTAATATACTTGTATGTATTCTAATCCATGCTATGCCTAAAAAAAAACTCACTTTTATTTTGTTCTTTGAATTTCAGTTGTCGTTTTTACAGGTCAATATTCAAATTCTTTCTTTGCTATATGTTTTCAGTGTCAAAAAAGTCATTTGTGAGATATTTTTACACCATAAACTGGATTTTTTTTTTTTTTTTTTNNNATATGACAAGAATGTGGTGAGCTAGAGATGTAATTCTGCAGATTCAGAAAAACGGGCCTTAAAAAAGGAAACTTTAATAAGATTTTCATATAATAATATATTGTTTTTTAATGTACAACACAGATCATCTACATTTTTATTCCATAAACATAATGTTTACAGTGAAATGCTAAAAGTATAATATATACAACTGAATTTTATGTGCAATATTACTTTTCCATTACTTTATTAACAAGAATCCAATGCTATTTTTTTCAATAAATCTTTATCCAAACAAATACAATTACAGAGCTGAATGGGTTTTCCTTTGCATAAGCACTCTTTGTTATTATTATCCCTTTTTTTATACTTTTAATTCTGAGTTTTTTTATATATGGTAAACAAAAGTTTATTTTAAAACACTTGGATTTGGAGATTGGAGATTTTAAAAATTCTTTGTTTTAATGTATTGGTTAATTTTTTAATTTAGACTATAAATTTTGTTATTTCAATACATTTCTTCTACTTTTATTTTAAGTGACTAGTTTTATTTATGTATTTATTTTATTTTGTAATAGTCTAGTAATTTGTTTTTTACCATCAGTGGTTCTGAACCTTTGACTAATTTTCTATTAACAATCGTTTGAGATATTTGGGTAATAGTGCATTTAAAATGTCTACATCTTTACGCGTTTATTTGTTCAAATTTATTTTATTTTAATTATTTTTTTCAAAAACCAAGTAAACTTTGCAATTCGTTTAAGTTTGGCACACCTCCGCTCCAGCTGGGGGCGCTAAAGGTTCACAAAAGAAGAGCGCGTGACTGAAACCAGGAAGTAGGTCGATGCTTTTTTTTTGCCGATGGAGGAAAGTGCGACTGAAAACACTCCCAAAACGTTCAAATGTCAGCTGTGCGGTTTAAGCACTCCGTTCACCTACTACGGTCAGAAACCACCGAACACCAGAGCCATTGTGTAAGTGAATAAACCGCTAAACTGTTGCAGAAAACGAGAGAAGTTAGCAATGCTAATGCTAACCGCGGCAGCTACGTAGTCGCATGTAATGTTTACGTCCAGTCGGATTTTCCTGTTTTATTCCTGAACCTTTATATTTTCGTTAATATTATTGAAATTCTTCAAAGATAAATTCTTTTTTAGGCTTCTTGAGGAATGTTTTGTCACCAGAGATCCCTTCAGTCCTGATAAAGAGAAGTTTCTTGTGTTAGGATCCACCTGCAGCCTGTGCGGAATGTGCGTCTGTGTCGGATCGGTAAGAAATAATTAACACTTGCAAAGTATTCACTACTTCTAGTTGTTTAAAGGAAAAAATAGGTACAAAAACGGGTTTATTTACGTTTATTTTATATGTAAAATATACTATTTATCTTTATAGTTAAATACTAGCACTGTAGAAACGGTTGGTTTGTACATAATAAAATAAAATACTGACCTCTCTTATTTTTTTTTCATCCAATTTGTAAAAACATGTTTTAAAGATAAAATTTTGATATTTAGATATTTAGTAGATAACGTTTATCTTTTTAATCAGAATGACAAAAAGCTTTTATTTTGAAATACCGTTATTAAATAGTCGTATTTTGACATTTTTAACTTAGAGTTTATTTATATAGAAACATTTTTTAAAAACTGCCACCTCAAACAATTGAAAGTAGTCAGGTTTTTTTTTAAGCTTTAAGATAATTTTAGGATTTTATTAATTATAATGGAAACATTTTGTAAATTTGCAATGAATTTTGAACTATATAATTACTGTGTTAGTTGCTGACTAATGATTTAAAAAAAACACATGTAGGAGAATTTATTTAAATAAATGTAAAAAATGTATTTAAATATATTATATATTTCTGTTTAGCTCCTGTTTAGGTTTAACACAACAGCATTTATCTAACACTGAATGTTACCGTTTCTCCTCTGAAATCTGTGTTTTCTCCTCTAAACCAGGACTGCAGTCTCTTCTACACCAAGAGGTTCTGCATGCAGTGCGTCAGCAAACACCTGGACCAGTTTCCCCGTCAGATTCAGGCCGAGCTGGCAAAGAAGAGCTCCAAGACAGCTGCTGTGTGACCCGAAGAGATCAGGAAATGCTCACCGGTCAGAGAAGGTCTCAGCAGCCGCCTTCATGGCAGTAAAACAGGTGTTTACCACACAAGGGACGTAAAGAAATGAGGAACCAAAATGACATTTTTTGGAGGAGATTTGTGTCGTTTACAGTACATTTGCAGCCCGTGAGGAATATTAAGCCGCTGTGTGGTTCATATAAAGTTCTCCCAGTGAGTGATGCTCTCACAGACAGGAAGACTGATGCTGCCGGAGTTGTCTGGAAGAATGTACGTATCTCGACAGGCGGAGCTCTTCCCTGCTGGCTTTGCTTGGCTCAGCAGCAGATTTAGTGTTGGGACTGTTCTGAAATGGATGGAGCTCAGAGCTCAGCGGTGATACAGTCATCATTTGTGGAGTGAAAACAGTTTGTTTCAACACTATTCCAGTATCTGGTCGGTAAAATCTGCATTTCTGAAAAACAACATCTGTTTTGCTTTTATTTTGTAGCACTCGTGGGTGATATTAAATTGGAAAACATCAGCACCAGCTGAGAAATAAACTGATTTTCTGTATCCCAGATGTAGAAAACAGTTATTTTTCAATGCTATTCACCTGTAATGTGCAGTTCTTTGGCACCCGTTGCAACCACCAGGAGAAATTCAGAGACTTTCAAAATTAAGTACATTTAAAAATTTAAAAACTGGAGCCAAATCAGTTCACCAAGTTTCCACTAGGTGGCTTTTAAGCTCATTCAAGTTTGCTCCAAAAAGCCTAATTTCACAAAAAACAAACAAAAAAAATCCAACTGTTTGGTTTGGACCACTTTTAAATCTATAGTTTTATAAAATGAAGTTAATTTTTATAAGCCTCATAATTTTATTTTATATTTGTGATTTAAAATTACACTTTTTAAAAGGGGCGTGGCCTTTTGATTGACAGGTGAAGGTTGAATTGTTCACTATAGAATAATAACAGACTCAGGAAGGATAAATAATGTGTTTGCAAATTTAAAAGAAATGTGAAATTTTAAAAACTAGCTTTTGAATCTGACTAGAAGTGGAAGAAATGTTGGAGTCTGAATTATTCAACTTTTTTTCTTAGATGTTTTTACCTCAGAGTGAATAGGAACTGACTTGTTTGAGCAATGTTCACTAAAAAAATTTTTTTGGATTTACATTTAAAAAATATGTACAGCAGTTGCACATAGTAAAGTTGTTTTAAAAAAATCATTAAAAAATGTATTTTTTTAAGTTAAACCAACATCTAT
>NC_050534.1:8123713-8126670 GCF_002922805.2 Oryzias melastigma
AAATCTATTGTTTTATAAAATGAAGTTAATTTTTATAAGCCTCATAATTTTATTTTATATTTGTGATTTAAAATTACACTTTTAAAAAGGGGCGTGGCCTTTTGATTGACAGGTGAGGGTTGAATTGTTCATAAATAATAAAATAAAACAAAAAAAAGAACAAAGGAGTAACTTTTTGAAGCTAGGTTGAAAAATAAAAATTGTAGCCAGTTCAGTTCACAAGATGACCACTAGGTGGTTTTCCTTTTTTTCCTTCAGTCAGCATCACATCTGAATTAAAAAACTTTTTTCATTTTTTATTTAAAATATTACCACTTTCCATTTTGCTTTTAATACTGAAGATCATTGTTGTGCTCAAAGGGGGCGTGGCCTTTCAAACAATTTTGCCCATTTTTGAACAAAAGGCAGTTTTATGATATATTAACCAAGATGTAGCTGTAACTGGCCTCAAAGCAAACTATAGAGGTATATTACACCAAACAATGACCTCTGATGTCACCCAATGGGTTCGGGATAGCCAAAAATAAAGCCGACTTCAAGTAACAAAAAACGATCTTAAAAATGTGCAACATTGAGTTCTAACAAAATAAAAATGGCTGATTAGTTGTAATAAATATTGTATTAAGCAATAAACATGTTTTAAAAAAAGCTTCAAAATGTACATTTTTAGCTGTAAAGTTTGACTTTTTAATAGTGGATAATTGCTCCTACTGCAGCCAGCCCCTAGTGGTCTATAGTGGAACTGCAACTTTTTGTCCGTTTTAGTTTATATGGAATTTGGAAATGCACATCTTGAAGCAACTAAACCACAATAACCACAGGGTTTTTCCACTTCATGTATGACAATAATTTAAAAGAATATCCATTTACAGACGCTTATTTCTGCCTAAAAGGATTGTATTAACTTTTGGTGACCCCAAAATTCTCTCAAGCGTAGCTGAATAGTGTCTGTTAAGCTTTTCCTAATGGACAGATTCTCACTTTAGGTGTGCTGTGGAGCATTTCTGCTTTCAAATTATTTTGTTTCCTCAAAAAAAAAAAAAAAACAACTCTATAACTCTTTATAACCCAAACCACGATGACTCACATCAGTTACACGAGACCTCCTTCATTTCTCCGATCAGAGTGATCAGGATCTGTTTTCTGTTTCACTACAAGTCCGTTTACAGCGGCATAAACGCATTATGGATTAAGTGTGATCCCGGCGATAACATCTATATAACAGATGGCTTGGCTGCCATTCATCACGAGATGCTAATTGAAGCAGCATGGCCTCGGAGGCTCTGGTTAGCCTGGCGAACGCTGCAGAGGAATGTAGAGGACACTGCATGGAGGCCTCGGGACACTCCACAGAAACACTTGTTGTTTTCACACCTTCTCCCCTGCAGGACGCAAAATTAATAAAATAGGTTTTTTTTTCTTTGTTTGCTTAGTGCTTAAATTCTAACCACCTTTTTCTTGGCAGCAGTGAAGCACACAAACCACCCTCGTGGCAGAAGTGCCAAAGTCTGACAGAGATAGGCACCGAGCCAAAGATGACTTCACCTTTGGAGCTATTCTACAAGCCTTCTCTTTTAAATAGGTTTTTAGCCAAAATTTAAAAAATCTTTAATTTTTTTAGGACATAGTTTCTGTAGAGCGGCAGGAGTTCATTAGAAATTCACCTCTAATGCACATTCTTGTACACACTTTTAGCATATATAGTTCACACTGTACTGCTGCTAGCTGATATTAGCGTATGTGTGCTAGCAGCTCAAATTGAGTAAATCTTGCTTTTTCTGTCACAGCTCTATTCTGATTTTTGAAAGACTCCATGATCAATTTACAAACGGTTGTTTAGAAAAGGACGCCACCCGAGCACCTGATTGGTTAATATTTGCGCGTGTATAATGCATTTTGTACATGGAGCCTAAAACGTAAAAACTTGAGTAGAGTTTTGACCGCGGAAGACCAAAACTTTTCTTTTTCCGAGCCCGGCATGAATGTAGCATGAGTAGTAGGCGGGACTGTGAGCAACTCCGCCCTCCGTTTCTGAGAGCTTTCTGTTTACACCACGTGTCAAAGTCGGATCCGGCCCTTCAGATCATTTTATTTTATCATTACTAACGGCCAGATGTTATCTTGCACTTATTTTTAACTTGTATAATTTTGACAAAATATATTTTTAAAATATTGAAAGTTATTTAAGGTTTATGTTAAAAAGTTACATTTTTAAAGTTTTAAAAATTGTAGTTTTAGAGTGTTCAATAAATGTTTATCCTGTTGACCTAAGGTGTGTTTTGGATTTTGAGCTTGGACGAAATGTACTTTTTGTACACAAATTCAATCTTTTTCAAATGCTTATTTTCGTCTTCATTTCTCCTGATTCACAGTGATTTGAACAAAGAAATAATCCGAAAAGGCCACCAAAACACGTAAAAAAAACACCTTTATGGGTGTGAGGGGCTTTAAAACCTGATGTCACCTCGGTCAACCAGCTTTATTGTGCCGTAATCCCCCCCTCCCTCAGTATTCTGAATTACACTGATTGAATCAAGACGTTTATGTGTCTCCAAATCAGATCAGCCAGAGATATCTGTCAGCAATCATAAAGCCATTTAGTGATTGATGCATGTGATAGCAGCTACAGCAGCCTAAGGGTGTGTGTGTGTGTTGGGGGGGGTCAGATTAACCGGAAGGTGCGTCAGAATTTTTCAGAAGATCCACCGTGGAGACTCTTTTTTTGGGATTTCCAAACTGAAACGGATTCATGTAGTAGAGTGGATCCTGCCCCCCTCCCTCTCTGAGCGCTCCATGGGCGGTCCTACATTTCGTGCGCGCGGCGACGAATCGCCTCCTCTGGTTAAATAGTTCCTTGATGCCAAGTCTCCGTTCTTCTTCACGCACAGCTCCCTCTAACGCCATGTTGGCTGTTGTGTCTTGACGCATCTGACTTACTACGAAGTTGACAGGAGTGG
>NC_050534.1:8126740-8130214 GCF_002922805.2 Oryzias melastigma
ATTTATTATTTGTTTATGCGCGTTGTGGATGATATGTGCGCGCACCAGCTGCGTCTGAAGGAAATACCGTTCGGGAATCTAAGCAGCCGTTCGTCCGCGCGCCGCGATGTCAGACGTCCGTCTCTCCAGCGGCAGCCCCACCACGGTGGAGCGGGTGGAGGCGCGGCAGCAGGACAGCGTCCGGCAGGTCCGCAGGGCGCTCTTCGGCACACCTGACCCGGAGGAGACGCGGAGGTATTTGGCGGAGCTCACGCGCGAGGGCGCGCGGGATTTTGCGCAGAGGTACAATTTCGACCCGCTGAGCGAGCGGCCGCTGCCGCCGGGGAACTACGAGTGGCAGCGGGACGACGACGCGCCGGAGTTTTACACCAGGCCGCCGCACGGGAGCCGGCGAGCGGCAGGGAGCAGCCGGGAGGACGCGGAGAGGAGAACCGGCGCTCTGCCGGGGAGAAGCGCCGCGCGGAAACGGCGCGCGGACGCGTCAGGTGAGGAAAGCTGGAGCTGTCACTCCCCAAACAAACCCAAATTCATCACCACATTTCAGCAGCACCTCTTTTCTAAATTTATATTTTTGATATTTGTCAGATTGTTGCTCCAAACCGTGTCCAAACAAGAGGTCGCGCCCCGACGAGGACGATCCAGAGGATCAGTCGGACGGTGCAGGAAGTCAGGCGCTTTCAGTGGGACCCACCGAGGCAGACAGCACACAAGATGTCCCCTAAAATAAAATAAAAAACATTATTTAAAAAGAAGTGCCAGGTAAAAACTATCTCCACAGCTCCTCTTCCTCCAACCAGCATCCACGAGTTCTCCAAACAGCATCATCATGCCTTTATTTTGAAAAGATTCTTCTCCTCTACACCCCGCAGAGCACTCAAACCTGTCCTTATGGATCACTCTCTAATCACCATCAGAGGAGCCTAATCCTATAGAAGGGAGCCTTCACAAGCACTGAACATGTACACTATCCACCTTTGGCACTCACAGACAAGCAGAACCGCCTCAAACAGCAGAAGATGTAGCAATGTGCAAAAAAAAGAAATGACAAAAAAAAAAAAGATTTTTGCTTCTTTTTTCTAATACCTACTACCTATGTTTAAGATGTAGCACATAAAAAAGCAGAACGCTTTTCATGCCTGTTTGTTTGTTGACTTAGGAAATTGCAGTGCAATTTCCAACAAATATACCTGTTTTTTTTTTTTTTGTAAAAATGTAATTTGTATTCAGGTAATCAATAATTTGAAAAAAAAGCAGAAAAGTCAGGGCTTTACTTTTTCTGTGGCTTTATTATTTGCTGATTTTGTTTTTTTGCCCCCATTTGGCCACAGTGTTAGTCAAAAGGATGAATGATGTTTACAACACATTATATCCACTTTTTATTTATTTATAGTTTTTTAAACCTTAAGTGGAATTTGCCAAAGTTAAATCCCTCTTTTTATTTTTGCTTTAATTTTTTGAGTCAATTTGAACAGTGTTTGCAAGAGTCAAACATTTTTTTAACACTAATATTATTTTGGGGTCAAAATTGATCCAGTTTCATTCTTGAAACTGGGTCAATTATGAACCCAACACAATATTAGTGTTATTTTTTACAGGTCATGCCCCCAAGTTCTGGTCCATGAAAATTAACACCCCCACTGGACTTTTTTTTTTATACTATTTTAATTCTTTTATTTTGAAAATATGTGAAAGATAATTTTCTTTGTGGTGCGTTTATCCTGTAATTGCACTATTCTTCTTTTTTTTGTGAGGGCAGGAAACACAAAGTGACACCTCCTTATCTGGTGTCAAACTTGTACCTGTGAGGTTATTTTTATTTTTATTATTTTTTTTTTAGAAACACTGAAATTTTAACTAACTTATTTATGTCATACTTCTTTTGTGAGTGTTTATTGCTTCCAAAGAAACATTGTGTTCATTTTTTTGTAAATATGTATTTCTTTATTGTTTATAAGATGAATAAATAAAATTGCTTAACTGAGCCTTATATTAGATTTTATGCCTTTTTTTCCTTATATTTTTTGTATTTAAAAGTGTTACCATGACGACCACTACAGCTGTTTTTACTTTTTGATTGCTAGTAATAAACACACACATGATGTCTAAAGTGATCTGCCCCTGTAAACTGATTCTGTTTATGACGGGGAAGTGTGTGAGCAGCGACGTGAGTAAGTTTAAAAATGTGGTAAATTTTTATTTATTTACGTCCAAAAAGTTTCAACTCTGAGCGGTTTTTGGTGACGACTGAGGAGTGGACGCAGCTCCAGAGCGCAGGCCGTCACCGAATCCCTTCAGCTCTGAAGTTGAAAACAACAAGGGTATGTCCCCAGGAAAAAAAAAAAAAGGGAGGTAGGGAAGAAAAGTTTTGAGTTATTGACACTTCTTCTCTCCAATCGCAGCAGAGAGACGGAAAGCAGACCACTTAGGAAGCAGCCAGTCAGAGGAACTGTAGGGGAGGGATCCCGAGACAGTACAGGCTGTTCTTTTCAGAAGACTCACACCACCCAATTAGTTTCATTGGCTGACTCTTTCCTGTTGATACTCCTGTGCAGGAGTCAAACACACAGAGAAAAAAAGGGAATTGTGATTCCTCAGTCTGGCTGTAGGTGTCTGGAGCGACTCAAACTGATGTTTTTAACAGTGTTCGCAACAGAAAGTCAAAATGCAGAGTCATGTTGAAACGTAGGATAATGCTGCACCCATCAGGTCGTCAGAGAAAACCACCATTCACTGTTTTCTTGTTTGCTGCACCAAACAGATTTGAATGACTAATATGAGTCAAGATAGTATTAAAGTTGTATTACATAATGCTTTCAAAACATCTGGGTTCAACGAGAGAATTTTAGTATTGACAACTTCTATTTACATTTCACAAACTTGGTTTAAGAACTTTTTATTCAAGTTTTAGCCAATTTTTACTTACATTTTTTTAAGTCAAATATTCTGACTTAAAATAAAAAGAAACTCTATAACTAATGGTCTCTCATTTGGGACAGACCATGAAATGTTTTCTTAAAGACCCAGTCCGATTAAACTTTTGGGTGTTTTTAACAGAAAATTTTGCTCAAAATGGCATTTTTGAGTATTTCTTTATTGAGATCGCTGTGAATGAGGAGCAGATGAATAAAAAGCCAACTGAAAAAGATTTCAGGTGTGATGTAGAAGCTACAAGCTCTATGCTTTGCTCTATTCGGATGCATCCACTTGTAGACGACTAGATCCATGAACGTCTTCGTTTTCCTCATCTGAGCTGGAATCTGGCTTAAAACCAATATACTCCAATATTCCTTGACGTTTTCGTTTCAATCTGTAATATTAGTTTGGGGGTGTGAGTTACTATAAGCTAGCGGAAGAGAGTATCAACAGATAGATGATGGGAAATAGGGGCGGGCTTACTGTCTCAACGGCCCCGCCTACAACTCGGAGGTGAATTTCCAATGAACTAATGCTGCTCTACAGCATTTATCTGCTGTA
>NC_050534.1:8130498-8130627 GCF_002922805.2 Oryzias melastigma
CTGTAATTTGTAGTTTGTAGTTTGGGGGTGTGAGTTACTATAAGCTAGCGGAAGAGAATATCAACAGATAGATGATGGGAAATAGGGGCGGGCTTACTGTCTCAAAGGCCCCGCCTACAACTCAGAGGT
>NC_050534.1:8130757-8134227 GCF_002922805.2 Oryzias melastigma
AGAGTATCAACAGATAGATGATGGGAAATAGGGGCGGGCTTACTGTCTCAACGGCCCCGCCTACAACTCGGAGGTGAATTTCCAATGAACTAATGCTGCTCTACTCCATTTATCCGCTGTATGGACAACTGTATTTTCAAATACGTCTAGAAAACACAACTTTGTAAAGCAAGTTATTTTATCTCCAATTGAACCTAGTTTAAGAGTGCATTACAATAGAAATCCAACTGGGGTATCTAATTTATGCTGACATGCCATACAATATTAAAAGTTTACAGTCGATGTTGTTTCAGTAGTTGGTATATTTGCAGATCACATGACCAGTTTCGGAATCGTATGTATATTTTTTGTGTTTCCTAAAGCTACGGACACATCAGGGACATGACGTCAATTCAAGAACAGGTATTCTTGGATATGAGTATAGCCCAGAGTGTTCACACTGGACGAGCAGGAAGGGGCTTCTTTTCTTTTTCTACTGCTCATCAGTGAATGTGCGACACCTCCATTTGGAAGAGGCTTGGTGTGAAATGTCAATCGGTACAAATATTGCTCCAGACTTTGTCTTTCACAGCTCTCTTTCGATATATGAACGACTTGGTGTCATAGAATTCCGTCTGAGCACAAACTGTAAGTATTTAGTTCTTCTCCATGATCAATTTTCAAATAGTTGGTACTTCCGTAAAATAAAAGTGACGCCATCCGTACATCTCTACTAAATCTGATTGGTTAAAGTTTGACCTGGTTTCACTTTCAACGTGTGTTCAAAGGTTGCCCGTTTTGTACATAGAGGCCAGAAAAAGGACTCAAAAATGTATGTAGCGTTGTGGAAATGCAATTTTCAAAGTGGAAGCTCAAAACTCACATTTGTGCGCGTTTACAGACTTTTCATTGGATGTAGCTGCTTGAACGTGTGTTGCTGATGGCGGTGTGAACGTAACTTAAGATGCCAACCTACATCTTTTAGGGTTTATTATTTGAGGACATGGCAAAAATATCTCACCTGCATTTGGTTTTGTTGGATTTATGTTCTGCACTCTATAGAATAACCCAAAACAATGAAAAACAAAGTTCCTTGGAGGAAGTGAAACTGATCAATAAGGGTACTGTAGAAGTACTTTTGGTGGTAAACATAAAGTTGTAGAAATCAGTGTAACAAACATCGCTCAATTATAGAGTCCAAGCTTGAACCAGAATATGCGTTTTCGGGATAATGTTTCACTATCATGACATATTTTTCGAACATCTGTTAAATATTATCATATTCTCTCTGTTATCGGGGAAAAAAAGCCACCCCATGCAAAAAATGCTATAAACTTTATGCAGCAGCACGAGTTTTGCATAAAAGTGCTCCATTTGTTTCCAGAACCAGTCAGTATCAGAGTGTTGGAGAGCTATTCAAAACACCCAGCAATAAATTCTGATAATGGGAAACTGCCAGTGTCTATAGTAAAGACTTTACTGTTGTCTACTGAAGTATGTTTATTGACAAAAAAATGTTAAAACTTTGTGTTCAGATGAGAATGAGTTGACTGTGCTATCATTTTTTATTATAACTGGAGTTCAAGGTGACATGGATAAGGTTTTTTTACAGGCAGACTTTGCACTGTACATTCCCCCAAATCCCAGATTACAAAGTTTGCAAAGCATCCAGCAAATTATGAATGAGTTAAATCGGTCAAGACAGCAGAGAAGTACTACTGCTGTCACGATAGGGCCTGTCTATACTGAACACAGTAGCAGAAACATGCAAACAATTGATGTTCCACAAAAGAGGATTCTTAAACGTCGATGGAAAAAATCAGTTTTCATTTTAAGGCGCCCATAAAAACTTTTATTTCTTTAAAAAAAAAAATGACATAATCCAGAGTACCTTGGATTTATATATGGATTAATTCTGGTCATATTTACGGATAGACCACAATGCAATGCGGCCGAACAATTTCGAACAAAAAAGACTGTAATATTTGAATAAACCAACCATATTTTCACCATGAGAACACAGTGGAGTCATAAAAAAAGTTGTGAAATGTTCGTTTTTATTTTCACTTTGTGAAATTGGTGACGTCATTTCCGGTGTTTAGGAAAACGAAGGAAAAGTAGTGAACATTGTGTCCGAATTACCTTTAAAATCCAGGGTTCTACAGTATATAGTCCTGCACTATGTAGTTTTTTAGTAGCCTAAAATTGCCTAAAATTTTCTGCGGTTATTATTTAATTGTTGAGAATTCAAATAAATAAATGTTTTATGTCTGTCGAACAAGATTAGGAGTTACAGACCTGATCAATATGCTAATGCAGCTAATGTGTTACGATGACCAAATGCGGCATGTGGCCAAAATGTGGTGGAGTCAAACCGTGTTTTTTTTCTTTTTTACCTGTTGCTAAGAAGTTTGGGAGTTACTGTAAATATACTAATGTACCTAAAGTGCTGCGATGATGGGCTTAGTTTTTTTTTTACATGTTGCTAACAAGGTTAGCGTATCACAGTAACATTTGTTTTAGCTCTGTCACTCAGTTTTTTATGTGTTGCAAACAAAGTTTGGAGGTATTGTAAACATACTAATGTGGCTAACGTGTAGCGGTGTCGAATTATATGTATCTTTACATGTTACTAAGAAGACTAGGAGTTAGCATGATCACATTAACGCTTGTTTTAGCGGTATGAGTCTGTGTTTTTACGTGCTGCTATCAAAGTTGGGAGGTACAGGTATTGTGAATACTCTGACGTGGCTAACGCTTAGCGAGGGTAACGTGCTACAAACAAGTTGAAGAGTTACTCTTAGCGCTCTTTTGTTCTTGTTTAAAGTATCTTATAGTTCAGTGCGCGTTATATGACTTAATTTTGAAAATAGACCATTCATTGACGGTGTGCCCTTCAGCGTACTTTGAAAGGAAAGCTAGCATCTTTACTCTAAACATCCTTAAATTCTCGAACTCATCTAAATTGACAATTTTTTGATATATTTTTTTTTCGACAAAAAGCCACAAACCCGTCAGACAATCAGGCGAACCTCCTAATTTTACAACACACTGAATTCTAAAAAAAATTTCCAGTGGCGTGGAAAAAAAACTACAATTACCAAAGCACCAGTAACTACTTTAGACAACAAGGGGGGAGTGTGCCATAAAAGTCGGACATACTTAAGCTGATATTATTAAGAGACATTTATTCGGCCTGCAAAGAATGAGCTCATGCTCTGGCAAACTCCGCTGGGAGAGGGGGGAGGGGAGAGTATTTTATTTGAATTTTGTCAGGAAACGCTTTGTTTTTCATCCAGAAAAATGTCCCTACCTCCTGTAATAAATGTGTGTTTTTTTACGTAAAGAGCTGAGCTGCTTTGCTTTTTCCTCTTTTACTGAAACAGAAAACACAAAAACGGATGGAGCTAAAAGAGAGGAAAAGGAAGACTGGTTCTTTGGCTGCAGCCTGGCTAAACCACGTCCAGCTCAGGATGTAAATAAACTGGTCT
>NC_050534.1:8134276-8135953 GCF_002922805.2 Oryzias melastigma
AGTCATGCAGTTTGAGTGTGACCTCATATGCTGGCTGACCGGCTGTGCTGAACTTGAACTGCAGCACCAGGACTACAAAGACCTGCTCTCTTAGTGCCTGTTCTACTGTCTTACTAAGAAAAGATTCCAGCTTGGAAAGATGTTTTTTTGGCAACAAACTGAGAAAGCAAGTTAAAAAAAAATCTATTTAATTTACTAATTTTAATTCAAACTATTCAAGATATTTTTTGCAGTCAAGACAAATTAAGCTTTGTCTTTCATTTTTATAAAGTACAAGTAGAAAATGTAATAGTAAATCAAGTTGATGTTCACAAAGCATCATTCATTCATTCATCTTCTTGTCCGCTTTTTCCCTTTCGGGGTCACGGGGGTGCCGGAGCCTAACCCGGCTGCTGATGGGCGAAGGCGGGGTTCACCCTGGACAGATCGCCAGTCCAACGCAGGGCCTCAATCCCACTCTCATCCACTCTCAGACACACCTAGGGGCAATTTAGAGTCACCAATGAACCTATGAAGCATGTTTTTGGACGGTGGGAGGAAGCCGGACTCCCCGGTGAAAACCCACGCATGCACGGGGAGAACATGCAAACTCCACACAGAAAGGTCCCAGCCGGGATTCGAACCGGGGCCTTCTCGCTGTGAGGCAAGAGCGCTAACCACTGCGCCACCATGCAGCCCTCATAAAGCATCGGTTTTCAATTATATTTGCCAGATGAATCTGTCTTTGAGCCTTCAAAATTGTTTTTAGAGATCAATCTTTGATGCAGCTTTTATTTTTAGCTTTTAACATTTTTAGGATAACTAAATACTACCTGTGTAAGGAAAAATCTATTTGGGGATATATCGCGATATTTCATTTGGCAATACTTGTATCAATTTAAAATACTGACAAGACAATATTTATTTATTTATTTGTATCTTTATTTAACCTGGGAATTAATATTGAGATTACAAATTTCTTTTTCAATGGAGCCCGGGGTTATCATTTAAGAGCGTCCTTCAGTGTTTTACTTTTGTCTTCCACTAAAACCCTCAACCGCTTGTTGGTAACACATCCCACTGAGCCTCTTTGAGCAACTCTACACCACGACCGAAACAACAAGATCTACCAAGAACCAGCTTATGTTAAATGTTCAGTCAGCCTTGTGATTTTGGTTGTTATGAGACATGCACTTCTTTGTTTTTACTTGGGATGGGTACCAAACCGAAACTTGGTGCCTTGCCAGTGTCATTTAAAAGCGTTGATTCATAGCGGGCTCAGGTAAAAACAAGTGAAGCTCATTCACGGAACTTCAGCTTAAAAAAAATAGTCAAAAACTGTTCTGGTACAGTCTTGAGATATATCGCGGTACATATTGTATCATGATTGATGTATCGCGATATGCATTGTATCATGGTGCATGTATCGTGATACGTATTGTATCATTATACATGTATTGTGATACGTACTGTATCATTATACATGTATCGTGATAAGTATTGTATCATGTTGCGTGTATCGCAATATGCATTGTATCATGATGCATGTATTGCGTTATGTATTGTATCATGATGGATGTATTACGATATGCATTGTATCATACATGTATCGCGATATGTATTGTATCATAATGCATGTATCGTGATATGTATTATATCATGATGTGTGTGTCACGATACATATTGTATCATGATGCG
>NC_050534.1:8136692-8151814 GCF_002922805.2 Oryzias melastigma
TCGTGATATGTATTATATCATGATGTGTGTGTCACGATACATATTGTATCATGATGCGTGTCTTGCGATACGTATTATATCATGATGCATGTGTCGCGATATGTATTGTGTCATGATGCGTGTATCGTGATACGTATTGTATCATGATGCGTGTATCATGATACGTATTGTATAATGATGCGTGAAGTGAAATACATATTGTATCTTGATGGATGTATCTCGATATGTATTGAATCATGATGCGTTTATCGCAATGCGTATTGTATCATGATGCGTGAATTGCAGTTTGTATTATATCGCCAGACTCTTCCCAAAACACACCCACTCAATGGGATGTGGTAGATTATTAGCATAAGTGAAATTTTAAACAATCGGTGATTAGATTAGTAAAAAAATTACAACCTTTAGTTTCCTGTCTGAAGTAAGAAGCTAAAAGCAAGAAAACTTACTTATAGGACATTTTTTAGCTCAGAGGAAATTTTTTTTCATGTGTTTTTAACGTGTTCGTGTGGTATTTTTCTGATGATGGAGGACATACATGAAGGAAACTAAGCTTAAAATTGGTTTTCTATGTACTTCTTTATTTAAGTCGTTGTGAATCAGTGGCTAAAACGTTGAAAAAATGTATAGATGTGACGTAGAAACTAATACGGCAGGTCAATAGATCAAAAGATGATCGGAGTGGGACTTTTTAGATCTAAAATTGCAGATAAATCTTGTTTGAATTTAGATTAAATCACATTATAATCAACAAACTGAATTCAATTGAATTGAATTGAACTTTATTCATATCCCAGAGGGATAAAAAATTGCCACAAATCTTCCTTCTTTTTTACCTCAACTTTTCATTACTAGCTTATTGTAACGGTACTGGCAGAGTAATTTAAAGTATATTAAGTCCACCTATTCTTTTTTTACTCTTAACTAAGCATGTAGCTGCAAACCCACTACTACAGGCTACAGCTTTTTTCTCTTTCTAGACAGAAAAAGTCTTCAATGTCTTAACCTTGTGTAAAGTTTTCTCATCTTGTTGAAATCATCTGGATTAACTGGGATTAAACATGACGTCTCCCCAAGTGTTCAGATCAGTCATGTAACCACAGTCAGCGTTCAGCGTGCGTTGGCTGTGAACAGGGCCTCTGTTTTCAGCCTGCAGCAATGGTAAACTGCACGTGCGTGCTCAGTTTTCGCATCTCTTAGCAAGATTTTTGGCAGGTGGGCTGGCTAAATGCTGTTTAAATGCTCTTCAGACTCTGCATGTCTCAGCATGGAGTATAGTCTCGTGATTTATTTGGAAGTTCTGCTCTAAGTCTTCAAGTCAGGTTTGGATTTACTGATATTTACAATCTCTAAAACTCCCCGCTAGTCATTTTTTATTTACTCTAGTAAGCTTTTATTTTGAAAATCAAACATTTAGAGGATTTTTATTTATTTATTTTTTTTTAATTGCGACAGGCTTTCTTCTCGGTTCAAATCATGATCTGTTTTCTCCTTTTCCTGACTCAGACCAGGACTCATCCTTAAGCGTTTCTGTTTCACTTTTTACCTCCATGTCTTCGTTTTTTTCACTCGCTTGCTGTCAGGTCATGTTTCATTAGGCTTTTGTTCTCCCCGGGGCGATTTTACGACAGCTCGGTGATGTCGTGTCTCAAATTTAGATCTTTTTGTTCAGTTTGACTGAATTTTTTTTTAAGTCTTGGACTTTATGCCACAAGCCAGTCTTGTTCATTTGAGTTCTCCACCCATTTTATGTCATTTGTTGTAGTTTTTAAAGTTAAATTTCTTGTTCTAATAATATTTCTTTGAAATAAACATGGTTTATCAATCAAATTTTACTTTTTCTGTGTGTGACTTTGCAACATTTAATAGTGCCTCATCCATAAATGATATATTCATACCCAAGAGCAGTGGATGCAGTTTATTTTTCATAAAAGAAAGTGCAGCTGTCTTTCTGATCTTCCATCAGAGTGGTCGACCTCTGATTGAAAGATCACAGGTTTGATTCCTGCTCGTATCGAAGGGTGTTTGGGCAAGACACTGAACCCCACATTTCTTATTTTGCATTCTGAGGTAAGATTTAGTTTAGACTCAAACCGGTGATGCTAACACGTCCTTATGCATGCAAACCTTTTGAGAGAGACTGAAGGCCGAAACACATAAACGATAAACAACATCCTAATGCATCCATTTTACTGACAACAAGAGAAAAAAAAACAAGTCGCTGGCCTCCGTACAAGCCCTGTCTCACATCCTTTTCCTCTTTCTCAACATGAATGCGATGACCTTGACGCCTCACATGGACGCTTATCTGTCAGGGACAACAAGAAATTAGATTGATAAATGTCACCAAGTGTCTTCAAAACATCTTGAGGCTTTATCTATTCGCCGTTGAGATATGTTAGTTGAGTTTTATGAGTAAATATGAACCAAAATATTGTTCTACCAATAAAGGACAAGAGTTTACTTTGGCTAATGTGTATGAATGTATATAAATACTATAGGAAAATACTGCTTTTGGCTAGTTTTCATTTCTACCTCAATGAAGGCTTTTATTTTAAAACACACCATTACTTTTGACTTTTATATTTTGAACTAGAAAAAACAAAAAAGTTTCCAACATTCAACTGGTATTCCATCTAGATATGTATACATTCAAACTGCTCTGTGGGGGTTGAGTGTGTTTTCATACGAGTTTTGGCTTTTGGCCCAGACTTTTGCGTGGGTGGATTCTGTGTCATGTCAGTGTGGCACCTCAGCAACATGCTAATCTGGATGTTTACAGTTTGCAAGAAATAAAACAACATTGTAATGTAACCGGGGTTGGGTGATCTCTCGTGGAGGCCGGAGCAGGGATTGCTCAGCGGTGAGTAATGCCTGACCCGAGGACAGACGTGTGGCTCCAGGAAGTATCCGAGCCCTCAGATCAAGCTGAGGTCAAATCAAAGGCCTCTGATGTTTCTGATTTGCGCTAAAGTTGAGCGACTCCGGGCTGTGACCTTCTGAAGGGGGCAAAAATGAAAGCTTAAATCCTGACGTAAAGACAGCTGGGATCGTTTTGTTCTGTTGCAATTAAAAGCCCACAAATCTAGAGGCACGTGCAAGTCCTTAAAACGATTAACAGTCCGGTGCAGCAAAGACCTGGCAGGTTTTGACTTCTAAGCAGTATTTCAGATGATTTCTTTACTGGAGAAAACGATGCTGCAGTTCCCTACACCTGTTGTCTACTTGGGTTAGTTAAGCCCAAACATCCACACTAGTAGTACACCTGAATTTAGACTGGACCAATATATACTCCCAACTATATGGACATATTCTTCAGGCTCCCTCCGTGTCACTTTTTGACGTTTTGTGTATCCCTGACTCATCATTTTTCGACGTGCTGCCTGTTCCCATTAAATCAGGGCTCCCCAACCCCCGGACCCCGACCCGGTACCGGTCCGAGGACCACTTGGTGCTGGAATAAAAAAAATGCATACGCTATCTTAGATTCTTCCCGCTTTTTTTCTGATTCTGACGGAAGTTTTACTTTGGAAAACTACTGGATCTTTTCACCACATCCCCTAGCAAATCACGTGACCTAAAATGACTGCTCACTCTGACGGCTAGCTAAGTTAACCCTTTAAAGTCCCCCATGACAATTTTTTTATTTTATTTATGTTTTATTTATGATAATTAAGTTTTTAACCAAAATCCCACAACCTAAATGTCTTAAAAAGCCATTTTTCATGTTGATCTGAAGCCTGATAAAAATGCTCTGGAGGGGCGTGGCTTATGGAGCTAAGCGAACCCTCTCTTTCACGGACACACACAGCCCCTCCCCGTCTGATTATGCTAGCTCTGTGTTTCACTAGCGTAAATCGTCGCTGCTGCTACAGAAGTTTTGTTTTAAGCGGGATGTCAACTCGGACGAGGAAATGAGGATTTATAATCAAATGAGCCACCGTTCGCATTTCCGTGGTCACATCAAGAAGCTCCATGGAGTCTGGTGGAGTTTTTCAAGTGTTCTCGTGACGTAAGTAAAGTTCATTAATTCAAATGGAGTTTTTATGCGACAGTTTGATTGACAGCGATTTAAAAGGAGAAATACTCTGAAATGCTAAAGCGAAATGATTTCTTTTTACATTTGCTCTATTTAATAAGAAAAGTGCCACATATACATGTTAAAAATTCAAAAAACTTGATTTTCATCAGAGGGGACTTAAATACCTGAGGCGTCGCCGGTGACGCGTAACCTAAATTTTTTATTTTTTTAACTTAAAAAAAAATCTTTAACAAACTGTAACTTTTCAACGATTAAAAACAAGATCATGTTAACAATTAAAAAATGACCGTAAGTCAAAGAACATAAACACAGGAGCTCCAGTGTTAAAGGGTCAAAAGCCCAAAGCTAAAAGCTAAAAAACAGTTTTTCAAACTGTGCTGGTGGACGCTTCACAACAAAAAACTTTGATTGGAATAAAAAAGGTTTAGTTGAGTTCAGTTCTGATTGAATTTAGATTTTATCACTTTTATTTGTTTAACCCTTTAACACCAGAGCTCCAGTTTTTATGTTTTTAATGGTTGAAAAGTTACAGTATGTTAAAGATTTTGTGTTTAAGCATCACTGGTAACGTCTCAGATGTTAAAGGTGGAACCACTTTGATATTTGAGTTATAAATCCTTTACTCCATTTTTTTTTTTACTGTCAACACTCCACAACCATTGTTGACATGACTCTTCTCCTTTGTTTTTTTAGACAAATATAATATTTTCTTGCCCAAAAATGTACTTTTGGTCAAACTCTTTGGATAACATCAGTAGTTTTAAACCCCATGACAGGCAGGTTTGTCATCCTTTATTGTCCAGGGCACACCCCTCTGATGGGAAACCAGTTTAGTCACGTGACCGTCACCGTGGTGATGGTCACATGGTTTGCGTAAAGGGACAGCAGAGCCTGAAAATTCAAGGCTTTTTGTGGAATGTTCAGGCTTTTGATGAAGGAAACCTGAGTGAGTGAGATCGAAGTAGATAAAAAAATATATGAATTTCCATTTTCACTTATGTTTGATCTTTGGTTTCAATATCAGGATGAAAGACTCACTTGATTTGTGCTTTTCTCTGAAGACCCACTGCAATGAATTGTTCTTTTAGCATGTTCTTGAGGACTTTTTGTAAAGATGGAGAGCATATATGCAGAAAATTAAGATTAAAATGTCATTTCTGAGTATTTTTTATTCAATTTGTTGTGAATCAGGAGCTGAAAAAAAATTGTATTTGTAAAATAGAAAAAAAAAAGTGATCACCTTGCTTCGGCCCATTCTGATCTACTTAAGCTAGCTGGAGACAGAAAACTCTCAGCAATGGGGAAGAGAATAGGGGCGGGGTTGCTCCATGCCAAAAGTCCCACTCACAACTCAAAGAGAAATTTATAATGATAACTCCTTCTCTACAGAAACTATGTCCTGGAAACGCCATTATCATAACTAAAACACCACAAGTACTACAGTAAATCAAAGAATTTTATTTACATGTTTTTATGAAAACTTGGCATGTATTGAGGATTTTAACACAAACTTATTAGAAATTGATCTGGAATTTAAGCCAACTTTAGCAGTTTTTCATAGCTCTTTAATTGAATTTCTTGTCTTTTAGCCAATTTAGCATTTTGCAAATAGTTTTTGTCATTTTAGCAAATAGCTTCAGCATCTTCAGTGACCAGATTCAGCAAACACTAGCACCATCGCAGGTAATGCAACTTTTCTATTTTACAGATACATTTTTTTAAAAATCAGACAATGTGATTTTTTGCTAATTTTGTCTGTCATAGTTGATGATGAAAATTACAGGCCTCTCTCATCTTTTAAGTGGGAGAACTTGCACAATTAATGGTTGATACTTTTTTGCCCCACTCAAATTTCTACTTTCAAAGCGCTTCAAACTCCACCACCCTCACAGAGTAACAGAAAAAAGAAAAACCATCTAAATCAGTCTGTTGCTTATACGCTCCATTAGGGCTGGCTCCATTGTTGCACCATGTTTATACTCTCCAAACGTATGCGACTGGTGTAACTCATGGCACTGTTTCTCTCTTTTGTGCAAATATTTCTGACTATTCTTTGTCCTTTTACAAACAGAAGAAAGAAGTCCAAAGCTCATCCTGTCCGGTGGCACTGCTCACATGCTCAGTGGTTGTCCCGACGTACTCTACAACTGATTTATGTTTGGACTCCACAGCTGCTGTTCTATCAGCGTTCAGCTGCAAGATTAGGTGGGTAGTAATCAATGTGACCTATTTGCCTTGTTATAAACAGCCAGCATTGGCTCAAACTACCTTTTATCTGATGAACTTTTAGTTTATAGCTTCTTTTTTTATGTTAGTTAAAACTCAACTCAGCTTAACACCTGTTTGTGCTCAGAGTTGCTGTGTGCGCAGAGGTGGAAAACAGATGTGGAGAAGCCTTTGCTTGTGAAAAACAAGAAGGAAAACACTTTTCACAGCCTACACGTTCACACGCACGCACGCACGCACGCGGGCGCGCGTTTATCGCCGCACACCCTTTCTCAAAACCCTACCACTTCCCACACACTTTCACTCTTCACAACAGCCCTTTCATCTGGTTTGAAGTCAAGACGCTAACATTTTCAACCCCGCAACACATGCAACAGGGAACGTCCTCTTGTCACTGATAGCATCAAAACCAACGGCTCAAAATGCGCCCACATCTGATCCGCTGAACCCCTTTTGTGTGTGTGTACGTGAGAGACAGAAACAGAGCTCAAATTGAAAACAACAACTCTGTCTGGCGAATCCGCAAGTCAAATGTCACGTTCAATGTGACATTTCTCACAAACTAATTTGTGTTTTCAAAAAGAAAAAAGAAAACAAGATGCATTTGCAATGCAGGAAATCACAAAGTCAAACTAGGATGGCGTTTGTCTCTCTTCTGGACCAACAACTGCTCACGATAAACACCTAAAGACACGACGACAAAAATCAAATTCCTCTGGAACACATCCAAAAGCAATAAAGATCGTTTTTATGTTTGCTTGCAGATGATCCATAAGCTGCAATTTTGGTCAATAATTAACCCTCATTAACATCTGAGTTCATCGACTAAACCAAACAGCGTGTGCCGCTAACCGACGGTTCAAAATCTGTCTATTTGGAAGTGAAAATACTTCTTTTTATTTGTATCATATTTTGCTACACATATTTCTGAGACTCCTATCTCATCAGCATGATCAGAACTTTCCTTAACCCTCCATTGGAAATAACTCAGTCCACGTTTGCCCTGTAGTTCATCATCACTTTGATTTCTTAAGCACCTCATTACAATATAGTTGATTTTGTCAGCGTCAGATTCCGCTGGAATTGCATTATTTGCATAAACAGTTGAAGAGTTAACAATAGTCGAAGGAAAGTTAACACTGTAGCGATCAGAACTTTCCTTAACCCTCCATTGGAAATAACTCAGTCCACGTTTGCCCTGTAGTTCATCATCATTCCACTAGGGGCAGTAAAAGGGCATTCCAAAATGGCTGCCTCCATAAAATCGCAAAACACTTTTGGCGGGAAAACGTCTTTGCTACTTTTCCAAACTTTATCTTGGGAACAACTCATCTATTGTTATTCATTTTTATAAATGTTTACTTACTGTATTGAAAAAAATGCTAAATTAGTTGATAATTAGTTCTTTATAATACTGAATACTGTTAAAAATGGATAAATACCTGAACACTCATGTCAAAAGTTTTGTATGTTAAACTAACATAATTATGTTAAGTATCAGAATAACTCATAAAAGATGTTAGATCTTTTTTTTTCTTTTGAGATAAAAGGTTTAAACAAAATCTTAATTCCCCCCAAATTTGACTTTTCTGTTAAGTATTTGATGTAGCGAACGTTACAAGTTTAAATTTGTATTGCAAGTATTCTTTACAAAGCCAATTAAACAAATGCTCTTTGAACTCAGATCAAAGAGTTCCTGTTTTTACATTTGTGGTTTTTGTTATCATTCACATTATATTTGTTTCAAAAGAACCGGCTCCTAGAATGAAGTCTGTGATAGACAAAAAGAGCTTTAGAAGCTTTTTCAGGTGCAAACTTTTATGAGTGTTGTGGCAGGTGAGGCTGTTGGGCTGTGCCTCACCTGCAAAATATATCTTAAAAAATGCATAAATTAAATAAAATATTTTTTTTTTATTAAATACATTTTTAAACATGTTTATTTTATGATTACTTTATTTTGTGTCGGTTTTCAACGTAGAAGCAAATATAGAAATTTCTTGTTCAAAACACGAGATAGTGGCAGGTGAGGCACCAGCTCAAACCAAAACCCATGTCGGGCAAAGGAAGTTTTAGTGTTATTATGGGATGGCTACAGGACCTACAGCTTGACAACCATTATGTGGCAATGTGTAAAAGTTGCAGATTTTCCCATAAAATGGGCAATCTTAACGTAGTTTCACACACATTGCACTAGCTTCAGTCTACAACCACAACGAAGGTTTTGTTGGCTTTTGACCTTAGAAAGAGGCCAAAATCTTGAATTAAAGAAGAAAATTATCTATAAGACTCGCTACAAATTTAAACCCTTCCAAGGGATTTTTATCACCGTATGACACCTTGAGCGTCTGGTGTTATGGAGAGTTAGTGTTGGAATTTTGTTGATTTTGTTGATTTTTAGTTCACAAAAGTGGTGTTTACATGTTTCTCTCACATTTTATACCAAAATATTGCAAAAATGTAATACATAAATCATTGAGAAAAGCTGAACAAAACAATATGACTATATAAGGAATGTGGGCGTGGTCAGCAAAAACCTCCGTTGCCAAGGAAATCCAAAAGTTTACTTTTGTAGAATCTTCTAATAACTACACAGACTTGTTCGTCACCCCCAGGGAAACGAAACGCAAAATGGTTGCTATGGACATAAAACCAACAGAAAAGCCGCCATTTTGAAAAATTTGTTTTGAAAGTGATTTCAACTTTTACTGGAGCAAATTATACTGGTACCCATTATGTTTTCTGTTTAATGTTTTCTTTTATTAAACAGCAACGATTTAAAAAAATAAATACACAGTAGTGGATTTTTTAAGATATATTCGTATTTGTCCTTCATTATGAGAATAAAGTGCCACAAGAACATGTTAAAAACACCAAAGTGGGTCTTCAAACAAAATCAACTATGAATTCGGGCCTTTCCATTGATGTGAAAAGGGAGTTGCATCCTTTTTTTTTTTTAAACAACCCATCGAGTGCTTATACTCTATAATGTGTAGGTCTTGTTAGCAACAAAGAGGAGAGGAAATTGTTACCCCGGCAACAACGTAAAACAGGGGCATCTGGTGGTAAAAGTGAAGCCATGGTAACCAAAAAAGAAATGAACATGGCTTTTATAATGTGTTGATTTATATTTATACAAATGTTTTACAGAATAAGTTTCCGACCTGTTACAAAAGGAAAAAAATATTGAATTTAAAATACATACATTTTGCAGACATATTTAGTCAAACTCAGCACATATTTTGCATCACACAAAACTACTATCTCCAAACTGAAGACTAATTAATAAATAACTGATTGTTAAAAACCAAATTAATAATTTGCAGTCCCGGTTAGAGCGATCTGCTGCAAATATCAGTGTGACAGACGCTTCTCCAGCGTTCTAAAACCATCTAAATGTCTGTTTCAGTTCGACTTTAATTAAAGACAGGTAGTCTCGACTCTCAGCTGTCCCTCCGCCTTCTGTCAGTTGAATTGATCGCGCCGCAAACTGATAAACGAGGCACCACATTGCGCCGCAAAGTTCTCACTTTCCCCACCGGCTAATCCCACTGACAAGAATAACTGACGCAGAGCTTTCATGCCATAGAGATTGGTAGATAAACAAACAAACCACATCATAAACGGAACCAGAGTTGGAGCTCCGGCTGTTGCCGGTTTCCCAAGCTGTCTGTCAGCCGTGCAATTTTCCCGACTGAATGCGCTCCGAGCTTCCTCCACGGCTCCAAGGAGGCTCATAAAGCGAGCAGTAATTAGACGAGGGATGAGGTTATGTCCTTGAGTGTATAAATACATCTTTATATGGAAGCAGGGTAGGTAATGAGCGCTCATTATGATAAAGGCAGTGATATATTGTGGAGTGAGTCATGCCTTCAGGGTTTGTTGCTGCTTTGTTAACACTGGCGATGCTGGCATTTGAGCAACCGTGTGAAACCAAAGCGTTTCATGAAGATGAAAGATGGAAAAACACCCCACCGGATGAATCCTTCCTGCAAACCAAGGAGGAGGAGTGTTGTGTTTGGCAGCAGCTTCTTTGGAATCAAGCAATTCCAAAGACAGGAAACCAAAGAAACCATGAATTTGATTTTGATTTTATCTCCTATCTTCTCCTCCACACATTTCAGCTCTTTTTTAATTTCTTTTTGGGGTCAGGCGAAACTAGAAAGGAGCCATTATCCTTTTTTGCAGCCAGAGTCCACAATCACACACAGTACAGACACACACAGCTGTCAGCCACACCTCTGAACCGCTAACACTCTGACGCTTGAAACTCTCAGCTGTTCTGGTATGGAGGCAGAGTAATGACGCGGGGACGAACTTCTGACAAATGCTTCCACATATTGCTGTGTCATCAAAAACATGTTCAAAGGTTTAAGTTACAATAGCAAGTGTTACCAAAAGTGAGCTTTTCTGGAAGATGTGGATTCGAGGTGCACGTAAACTTCATTGTCTAATATCTTAAATTCTAAAGGTGAATACACACCGTCTGCGTCGACTCACGTTTAAGCGGCCATTTTCAATGAAATGTCTATACAAATGGGCACGTTTTCATGTCCGATCGCTGGATCTACGTGCAAATCAGGCATTTATTGATCGCATGTTGAAAGCTCAACCCGTTCAACTTTTTCATGCCTAATTAGGGCATCGTGGCACCGATCAGGAACTTGGATTTGACAAAATATAATTTTATGCAGAGTAAAATATTGAAAGTTTAGTGGCTTTTCACGTTGACTTTGCATTGATATTCACAAACATAAATTCTTGTATAATGATGTTAAGCCGCTTCTCTCTACAACAGAATCAGCTGATTTACTTTGATTTCTTAAGCACCTCATTACAATATAGTTGTTTTTCTCAGCGTCAGATTCCGCTGGAATTGCATTATTTGCATAAACGGTTGAAGAGTTAACAATAGTCGAAGGAAAGTTAACGCTGGAGCGATAGCTGGTGTGACTTTGACAGGAAATAACTCAAAACACAGCAAAGCCAATGAATATATTTAACAAACCAAACCCAAGGGTACAATCCTCACAAAAATTCTTGCACCTCACAAACAACCTCTGATGGGCTTTGATGTAAGATTTGTAAAGAGTTTAAGTGGAGTTTCAGCCAATCCAGGAACTAAACAGCAAAATAAACCCAATTATCTGTAACTTTCACCCAAAGGTTGTTGCTGCTTCTACGTCAGTTTAGTCATTTCATTTGTGACCTTTGACATTGTAGAGTTCTGTTCTCTTGAGTTTCGCACTTGGTGACAAAAGAGGGCATTCAGTTCAAGATCTACTCTTTTAATCTGCTGTAAAAGTGATCTCATTGGTCTTTTATTCATAATTGTGCCCATTTTAACCAAAATATAAAAGATCTGTTTTGTTTTCTAGGACATAATTTCTGCAGAGTGGCAGTAGTTCTCTAGAAATTCACTTCTGAATTGTGGGCGGGACTGTTGGTTCAGAGTAAGCCGACCCCCACTTCTCATCATCCCTTTGCTTACATGCTCTCCTGCTAGCTTACAGCCCCTCACGCCACAAATCAAAGCTACCTTTCAAACCAGACCCCAAATAAATACTTTCTTTATTCATTTAAATTACAGTTTTGTTTGTTTTTTAGGAAAATACCATCTGAATGGGAACAAGACAAATTTCCATGGTACTTTTTTGAAGAATAAATCTTGAATGTCAGAGTAAATATTATTGCAATAAGCGTAGAAAATGAAAGCATTCCAGTTGTTCTTAGATGTAAGCTGTAAGCCCCCATAATGCCTTCAGGCCACGGATGCTCGACCATTTGGAACATTTCTCATTTTCCTCGTGTTATTATTCTTGAAGGAGGTGACTCTCTCATCTAGGCCAGTCTATTAAAGGGGGGGGTTGTTCTGCTGCGCTCTGTAATGCTCAGCACTGTAAAGTAACCTGCCCACCTCCCGCCGGATTACTGACCAACTTCAAAGCACTTAGAGTAGCAGGAGGTCAGCGGTCAAACTGTTGCTGCTCCCCCCCAAAATAAGCACAGCCAGTGGTCCAAAGAGAAGGTAGATGGTATGAAGAAATGTTGGAGATCTCACAATCCTATTAGGCAAATTAATTTATCTAACACTGATGAAATAATATCAAATGTTTAATAAATCTAGGAATTTTGAAGCATTCATGATTGACTTGGTTTTTTTGTCTTCTTAGAGTTTCAATAATTTTATTTTTTCAAGAGACAATAAGAGAATTTTATATGCACATTTCTGAGACCTATTTCTCTCTAGCATTATCAAAACTTTAGTTAAACTTCAATATTTTTAACCTTGGTCCACGTTTTCTTCCCTGTAGTTCATCATCATTCCACCAGGGGCAGTAGAAGGCCTTTTTCTGCTCATTTCAAGATGGCTGCCTTCATGAAATCTGAAAAACCCTTTTGGCTGAAAAAAGGTTTTGCTTGTTTTAAAAACGTTTTGGTAAAAATACCTCTTCTATTGTCATTACATTTTCTAAATGACAACTTGGGGTATTAAAATAATGCTATTTTTTTAATATTTATTTCTTTTTAATACAGTTACACAATGCTACAAATTTGTGAATCAAATGTGAGACAGTAGGTAAATAAGGTGTTTTTGTCTGGAAAAGATCTTGTCAATATTATTTTATCTTAAACTAAGATTGTTTAGAGCAAAAATTTATCAAATCACCCCACGTATCCTATTTGATACTATCTATGTCTCATAAAATAATATTAGCGCGAAATTAGTTATGTTCTTAATTATCTTAATTAAAATTTAAAAATTTTCGGTGAATGGGCTTTTTAGGGTTAAAAGTACAATTTACCCCAAAATGAATATTTAATCCCATATGTATTTGTCTAAATTCTTAAAAAATCTGCAATAATCTTGTCCACGAAATCCACATGGCTCTGAGTTGTTTGCAAAGTCTGCTTACGTTGTGTTTTTTCATTACTTTTTTATTACATAAAATGACTCGGGGCGGTCAGTCAAGAGATGTTAAACAGGAATAAGTCGTGCTCTGACAGTAATATTCCCTCAGGGTCCACGGAGGAAAAAGAAAAGCAGCAGATGGAACACATTGTGCTGTAAACGGACAAACAGTGAATCATAGACTTTATTTTCACCTTTCCAAACTCAAACAGTCTGGAAAAAAAGTCTGCAGCTGGGCTCTTTTACCATCTGTTTGATGGAGAAAAAAAGATCATTTTCTTAATTTAGACTCTATGCAGTGATTCAGATTCCACTTTCTGTCCCTTAATTTCAAAGCCACCTCTACTTCTCAATATAGCTGCATTGGGAGCCAACATTTATTCCCTGTTTAAACAGGACATGCTATTAAAAAGAAAGACCTGTAGGGAGCACATCTCAAAGTTCCTCTTCCTGTTTTGGCCTCTCCAGCTTTTATTTGCTTTTGCATAAGCCATGATGAAGTGCAGGCTTCGGTTCGCGTGCTCTCGGCCCCACCGTGCTGAACCCCGAGGGCTAGAAACGCGTGTTTGTAAGTGGAGAAATATTGAGTGATGATGAAGGGCATATGGCGCGAGCAGGAGGCATATTTCTCAGGTGAGACAGATCAAAGAGCGATGACAAGGATATTTTCTTTCTCTTGCTTTTTATTAAGCCTTCTAGCTTTTTTTTCTGTGCTTTATTGAAGCAGTTATTAAAGTCCTCTAATCTAATTAAGGCTTGCCCAAAGCAGAACCTCATGCATGGACTCATAATAGTGACCACGACTGTTTACATGATTTGCATACGGGTTGTGGATCTATTGAATGAATCTTCCAAACTTTAACCCATTTTTAAAATAAACTTTTGATCGACTTACAACTTATTCACAACAAGCGACAAACCTGAATGAGGCACCTGGGTGTCCCGCATGATACATAAGGTTGTAGAGCCAACATTTTTTTCCTATGGGCATGCTGCGAGGGACGAGTCGTCTCAAACAATCAACACTTAATAGTAAGTAAATGTGAAAATGTCTTTTTTTTTTTAAATCCCCCAAATTCTGCATCCTGTGCAAGTAGTCTGTTAGTACTGTTCATATGATAAGTGTTCAGTCCTTGTGTGCAGCCTGACTGTTAGAAATTGGGAAATTCGACAGCGCAGATTCTGTGAGCTTTCAACAAGTATCCTAATACATCAGTAAGGGGTCAGTACCCGCACATAGCTACTGATTATGGTGTAGTATAAGGACACTGTAAGACATCACCCTATCATAAGTGCGTGCATCATATATTATCATTACAAATACATCCCGATATGCTTACCAAATGCACTACAATCGTATAATCCTTTTTCATCTTGTCCCTTAAGGTGGCGGTACTAGCCTCAAGGGGACTGCTATACACATCTGTGAAAGCTCCTCTGTGCGACCCTCTGTGGGGCATGACAATCCAAATCCCAGAATAACCCATCCCTCACCATTTGGGTTTAAGGTTTAAGGTGGGTCAGTACAGCTGGTTTAGAGTCATTTAGTACAAAAAATGTCTTAGATGTGTCAATGAATGAATTCAATAAACACTAGTATGGTCCAGTACCGCTGTCACAAACGGGGAGACAGCTGGTTCCGTCTGCAGCAGGTTTATTAGTTCAGACAGGAACTAAGCACAGCTAAAAGTCCACAAAGTTAGGTCAGGGTCAGACAGGCAGAGGTCAATCACAAGCATGGGATCATCCAAGAAGAGACTAGAGTTGTCAGAGTTCAGGCAAGGGTCAGGGCAGGCAGCAAGTAATAAAAGATAGAGCAGGGTCAGGTACAAAGAAGATCAGGTCCAGATAGAAATGCTCGGTAAGGCAGGCAAGGTGACACAACAATACTTCGCACAGAGTAGTGTGTAAATGTCCTGTGGGTGATTGACAAATGAGAGACAG
>NC_050534.1:8152101-8157287 GCF_002922805.2 Oryzias melastigma
AGCTAAAAGTCCACAAAGTTAGGTTAGGGTCAGACAGGCAGAGGTCAATCACAAGCATGAAATCATCCAAGAAGAGACTAGAGTTGTCAGAGTTCGGACAAAGGTCAGGGCAGGCAGCAAGTAATAAAAGATAGAGCAGGGTCAGGTACACAAGATCAGGTCCAGATAGAAACGCTTGGTAAGGCAGGCAAGGTGACACAACAATACTTCGCACAGAGTAGTGTTTAAATGTCCTGTGGGTGATTGACAAATGAGAGACAGCCAAGCAGCATCCAGAAATTGTGCACTGGGGTTTCTGGGAGATGAAGTGCAATCAGTACTGTGAAGACTGCTCCCACTGGTGATCAGGGGGGAGACAGATTGCTCAGTCTTGACAATAGTAAGGAGTAGTACAGTCCAGTTAATTCTAGCAAGTGTTTCCACTCAGTTAAAGTCCCCATACAACATTTTTTGTTATTTTCTTTAAATGTGGGGTTTTAAGTAGGACTGTGAAGTTTTTAACAAAAAATCCACATCCTAAATGTCTTAAAAAGCCATTTTTCTGTTGATCTGAAGCCTTCGTTTCCAAAAATCCCTCTGTGTGGGCGTGGCTTATGGTCCTGAGCTTTGTAACCCCGCCCCTTATCCCCCCCCCCAGACATGCTAGCGAGACACAGATTTTGATAAGCCCATGAAAAAAAAAAAAAATAAAAAATACATGACCATTTAGGCTGCATTGCACCAGCATCAGCACTAGCTGGAGCTCATAACTTATTTCATGCTAGCACATGCTGATTGTTGAATTCACTTGAACAAAAAATCGAATGTAATGCCAGAATACAGACAGGATCTATTCGCGCATCTTTTTCTAAATGCGTGCAGCCAGTGGTGACTGTTTTAGATGCAGACGAAGGGTTACGTTCAGGAAACCGGTTCCGGTGTCTGGTTAAACCACCTGGTGGATCCTAAGCGGAGCTCCTATAGACAAAGCAACGCTGCTGCTGTAGGGAGCGGTGGATCCAACCTGCGAAGGAGCGCCACTGCTGCTGCTGCAGCTTGCCGCCACTCCGCTGGTTGGATCAAACGCGGACAGTGTATTTGTGACAGCTAATGGGATTTTACTTTCAGTTTCATTTTAAAGGGTAACCAAACTCTAAATTAACTTTTTTTGGCTGTTGATCTCTATAAATGGGGGATTTAAAACTGCCTTCTGTTGGTCATAGCCATATTTTTGACAAATTGAAATACAACAGTTTAATTTTTCCAAATATAGTCAAAAACCGTCTGTGTGCTGCCCCCTACAGATTGAAATGAAGCTTTACAGTTGAATTTAATGGTTGGTCAAACCATATAAGTTTCAGAAGTCTGACATCATGATCTGCAGCTCCAGTAATGATAACAATCCAACCCCCAAGCCCCGCCCCTCTGACTGGATTGTCTTAATTTTGGCAGTGGGTGGAGTCAGCCTCCAACTTTCTGGTTTGCTTACCCTTTAAAAACGTGAGGCCAACTTTAAAACAAAGTGGGCAATGCGATCACCCGCGGCCCATTCAGTTGAATATTGTCTCTTTTTCCGCAAATGATTGCATAATGATTGACGTTGCTGTGACTAATAAATCCAATCCATTTTTTCCTCAGAGCAGAGTATAATGAAGGCTAACATCAGTATGGCCGTTCACTGAATTACAATCCTTTACAGCACAGAATTGGGACGTCGTACCGGACCGCCTAGATAAGTTCATTTGACCTCTAATCTTGACATCACCCCTAAAATCCATAAAGCAGAAAAACTAAAGGGTTGGGCACATTTACTAAAGTATATCCCGCCTAACACAACAACAAAATGAGCAATTGGGTGGGTCAAAGTACAGTTTTGTTAAGTCCACCCACTTTCCAATCAAAGACATAAATCTGTACAGGTCAACTTTCTTACAGGAACACATGACTACTACACCTGTTATTCATTTTGGCACATTTGAATTTCTGCCTCCTGCAGGTTTGACCTTTTGCTGTAGGCTAAAAAAAGTGTAATAAGTGTTTATGTTTGTAGTTTACCACTAAGTCAAGGTTGCAGCTCAAAGTACCCAATATTTGTTTTCACAGTACTGACATCCTGTCATGCAGTAGTCCCTTACACACTAGAGAATGACCTTGAGACAGCCACAAGAATAAAGATTGTAAAGGTGGAATCGATCCATACACTTGTGCTACCGTTTGTGTGGGAGGTGTGGCTGATCTGAAGTTTACAGAGTGGAATACCACAAGGCAGCTTCATTTTCTTTTATGTGATGCAACTGGTGATTATAAATAAACATAAAGTCAATTTCGTGGGTATTTATAAATGTATTATCCGTGCAAAATCCACAAAAATGTTTTTTAAAAAGTCAAAAATGTGTGTTAAATGATTCAAAATGTATTTAAAGTGCACATAATGCTAGTGAAGGGACACAAATGTGCGATTTACTATGAGCTTAAAGTATACGGTTGGTATTATTTGCTTTTGTTTTTTAACTTGATAATTTTTTCAATATTTGAGTTAAATTAGACTTTAGTCAGAGTTTGTTGTTTACTAATTTTACCCTACTTTAGGACAATAGAAATTAAAGAAGACACACCCACTGCAACTACTGGTCACAACCAGCACAGGGATTTAAACCCGTTTTACCAGCAGTGCAACAGTAATAAGGCTTTAACTTTCCAAAACTAGGGTGTGGAAACAGGTACAGAGGTGTCCAAGATGTTTTTTTTTGTTGCCTTACGTGCAAACAGACTTTTTCAAACAGACGTGTACTTTTCCAACCCATCGTGTGTAGAGAAGATGAAAAACTTGTACTGGAATCCACTCGGTCGAGTTTTACTAGAGAGGCGACATAAACTTATGAAGGATCCTAGGTGGAAGATTTACATCCAGGAGCTAGATATCCTTCTACTGTACTTTAATATGATGTGTCCTGGATACAAATGGGACCAACTGTAAATGTATTGTTTTTCTGTGACTGCATACCAAAGTTGTGCTACAAGTATGGTAAACATGGAGTTAAATTTGATGTTTCAAGTTGTTTGTTTAATGTGAGCTTTTAAGTGTTTTATAATGTTCATTCCTCACTATAAAGAACCACAAAACGGTATTTTGATCCGTTTTACGCATTTCTGATAATCCTTTAAAAACCTGCGTTATCAACAGCAGCCCCTCCCATACCCATGAAAAGGAGTGGGACCTCACGTGCTGATGTCACAGAGTGAGACCGCCACCCCCAAGAACAGTCTGCTCTGCTCCAGTCTAACACCAAGGCCAGATCCAAATTCTCTCCCTCTCCCTTAGCCCTCCCCCTTCGTTTATCCCTCCGTGTTTGCTCCAAACAGAGGGTGATGAAAAAATAGTGTCTAATATTTCGGATGTGACTTTCGTTCAGCAGACCGTCACCGGTCCGCAAGCATTAGCGCTTCCAGAGCTTGAATAAACAAAACAACAGCAGTTTTACAACTTTAAAAAGGTCACGCTACAACATAAACTCATTACTTACATTTAAATGAAATTTCTTCTGTGCTCCAGCAGTGATATGGCTGTGAAAGCCAGTGGAAATGGGCCTTTAGGGAAAATAAAAAACAAAAAACGTTAACGCTGCAGGATACACGCACCTGTTTGTTAAGCAGCTATTTCCTTGAGTTTTATTGGTAAATTTACCTTGCGTGAGGCAAGTCAAACTAACAAGTCCTCACAGCGGTGTTTGTATCTGTTAAAATAAACTGCATCCACTGCTGCCTGGATGAAATGAACTAGTCTGAAGCATCTGGGGTGTTGCTCCATGAGCAGAAGACCCAGGCCCTGCGGTGAGGTGGGACGCACCCCCCCTGCAGCCGACTTGGATTATCACAGTTCAAGATTTTCAGACATGAGGGATGGTAATGGCTCCCGTGGAAATGTGCCAAATCGTAACAAGGTCATTTCAGGGAAGTGGGGGAGGGGCGGCAGGCAAAGGGATTCTCAAAAACATTGGAAAACTTGGGTTTGAACCTTTAGCTCATGTTTGTTGTTAAAATATACAACATCACACCAAAATATACAGCATTATAGACAAGTAAAAGGAGATCTAACACAGTAGTACTTTTCTCTGGATTAATAGATTAGACAAAATCAAACTTGTGCATTGAAATACGCTTTATGATTTTCCAGTTGTATGGACTGATAATAGAGGGATTTCTTTACACTAAAAAAACACACAAAACAGGAAGGCCATCAGCTGGACTGCTCCAGGCTCGCGATAAAGAAATCCCTGCATGTGCGTGAGAGCAGCCCACAAACAATGATAAGATTACTCCCTCACGCTCTTCCTATCTGTCCTCCCCCTCTCCCACTGCTCTTCATTCTGTCTGCCTCCCCCTCTACTGCTGACTACCTGCCCCGAAAGTCCCCCAACTACTGTAAAAAATAGGGTTCTTAAAAGCAGAACTGCGTTCTCCCGCGGTCTGACGCGCCATGCATCATTTTGCTCGACTTTATCGGCTCCTTTCTGCTTGAACTCTCTCGTCACACCTGCCTTATCTCTCCTTCTAGTTTAGACTGACTTGAAGCGTCATTGTGAACCCAAAGACCCCATGAATGGAGGATTGTACTGCAGAAATGGCTGTTTTTTCTTAACCATAATAATGCAGAAAAGTTTAGAATTAATCCAAGAAATTTCACAGGTTGAGTTAATTTAAAACAAATCGTATACAATTTTTTAAATTAGACATAAAATAGACTTTTGATGTTTAATGTGCTAACTATTTATTATATCCACTGCATTCAAAAATAAAAAAATATTACATTACAGTGGGAGAAACCAAAAAAATCTCTAACGACACCATAACAAAAGTATTGAGGATATCCAAAGAAAATTTTAAAATTATTATGGGATATCCTCATGAACTACTGCGCGGTGGCCATTTTGTGGCAAAGTTTTTCCCAGACTTTCCAAAAAAATGCTTTAGAAATCTTCGCAAACATGTCACTAATTTAAGTCCACATATGAAGAGTTGTTGACCTTTGACCTCAGGAAGAAGCTGCCATTTTGAATTTTAAAAATCACCTGTATTACCTTCAACCAGGATAAACCCCTCCCTTATAGATATTTTGATTTGTCACCTCCTAACTCCTCAAGAAATTTTTGGGAAAGTACTGATGAAAAAAGTTTGTAGATTTTGAACGACGTTAGCTTGGCAAGCTA
>NC_050534.1:8157512-8165638 GCF_002922805.2 Oryzias melastigma
CCCAGGTGATCAAAAAATAATATGGTTGCTATGGTGATAAAACCAACAGAAAAGCCACCATTTTGAAAAAAACTATTTTTTGTAAATAAAATGTTCACATGCAGCTTTAACCAGGGTGGTAGGGGCAAAGGGGAAGAGTAAGGGGCATGTAGGAGCTGTTCAGCCAGTGGGGGTGGGTCAACAGTGGTTGGGGAGGTTGGGCAGCACCTCCGGGCCAACCTCCTGATAGAGCGGTTTTTGCCATTAGTTTTCGATTACAGATGTTATGGAAACTTTGAATTGAAGAAATCAAGAGCTAAACTGTCTTTGTTTAACCTCATGCTTTGAACATAAGATAATTACTAAAGTAGATTGTTTCAGTTGTGTCAGGGATAGGGGCTTTGGCAGACCCAAACCCAGGAAACCAACCCGTATGCTAACAGTAACTTCAGCACGAGAGGATAGCAGCTTTTGTTTTGGGGTTTCTTTGTTGGATTTCAGTTATCTTTCTTTGGTTCATCTCATGTTCTCCTTTGTGGTTTTGTGGTTTCCTCCGTGTCACCCTCTCACCTGGTTTCTTTTGTTAATCATCCACACCTGTCCTCTGTTAAGTCACTCATCCTCAGTGTATTTAAGTATGTGGGCTTCAAGTTACTCTCTAGTTGCCACTTTTTGGTACTCAAGCATTTTAAAGGAGTTTTTCTTTCTTTTTTAAATCATAGAAATTTCCGCTTTCTCTGCAATTTTGGATCCAAATTATTTCAATTAACTTAAAAAAAATTATCAAGACACAACAAAACATGAAACATGAAGGAGGATCTTATGATGAGCAAAGAAACTCAGTTGAAATGAATTGTTATGATCACAGAGGAAGCAAACAACCTAAAAACTGAACATAAACTGAACAAAAAAATGATTAGAGTTTAGGTGAACTTTTAGAGCTAATATAATGAATGTACAAAATAAACTTTTATTTTGAAAAAGTTCAAAGCAGAGAGAACAACCACTTGAAATTACAGTTTATTACAATAAATTTGGGTGGATTATCCATTAGAAAACCTAGAGAAAGAACTTTGACATGACTAAAAAAAAGAGAAAAAAGTTACCTTAACTTTACCAAGTTTGTGCACATTATGAAACTTTATGATTACGAACAAGATCAATTTTTATAATTACATTTATTGCTTTTTTCTCTCTCTTTTGTTAGGAGACTAAAGGTTTGTAGATGTATATCGCAGAGCTGAAGAACTGGTTTTCAATTGGACCCAACACAAATCAGTGGGTGACATTTGCCGTTTCTCTAGTCATCTCCATGGCAACGTTAATGTTAGCAAGTTTATAGAAAGCAACAGTGTTTAGCTTAATCACATCCTTAGGTTCCTGCCAACAACAACTCCAACCAGAAACACCAGCAGCTTGGATTGTGGCGGCTGCTTAAACATCGCACAGTTTGTGGGCGGGGCTACAGCAAGAAAATGTGACCAAGAAGGTCCAAAAATGACACAAAGACGCACATTTTTTAAAACAACTTACATTTCCTAAAGATTGTTGCAGCTCACAATGTCACAGTGATAAATACATTTAATTTAGAAAAACAAATATTCGTTTTTGTAGCTTTTTTTGTCTGACAATTTGGCAAAGAAGACCCATAGACGGGTAAGTTTGTCAAAATACATTTCTCCAGAATGCTCTTCTGCTTCTTTTATAACACAGTTCTGTAAAAAAAAAAAGGTTTTGTGGTTTTATGTTTTTGGAAACTTCAATTTTTGTTTTAATGCTGTTTAAAGAATCCTGAATTTCCATTATTATTGGCCTGAAAACAATTTAAACTTCCATATAAAAGTATGTTTTATCATGTTTTTGTTGTAAAATGAAGTAAAAAAAAGAGACATTTGTGCATTTGTCCTGTAAATAAATGATTCCTGAATATTGCTTTTAAATTCCGAAAAGGTTTGCAGACGCCAAGTTGCTGACAGGAGAAACAAAAACTGACACATGAAACACTTGAGTTTTCTTTAAAAACTGTAAAAAATGAAAGGTAAAAAACTTTAGCAGCGTAGGAGACTTTAAATGTGCATTTAAAAAATTCTAATGTTTTAATCAACTATTTATACATAAATGACATGTGGTATCCGTGTAATATTAATTGTGGTAACAGACTAAAACAAGGGGACCTGCTGCTGCAGATGTCAAACTCCAGAACCAGAAAAAAAAAACTTTATTATAACTGGAGACCCAAGCAGTGATGGTTTTCCTGTTTAAAACTTAAAAAAAAAACATCTAAAAACCCTTTTGGGTTAGGATTAGGGTAAATTGTGGAATTTTCGCTTCTGGTCAGTGTATAAAATGCAGTTTTTGCACTAATACACATTTTGATTTTACTATTTTTTATCATAGAAATCTCTTTGAGATGCTTTGTAGAAGAGAGAAGTGCTATACAAATAAAGTTGAATTTGAACATTTTTGAAAACTAAGGAAAATTATTTCAGGTTTTGTGGAACTTTAGAAGCAAAGGTTTTTAAAGATCTACTCCAATGAAAATTGTGTTTTTAACATGTTTTTCTTCAATGCCAACAAGCCAGAATTTAATTTCTGATGAGCTCCTGCTGCTCTGCAGAAAATATGTCTTTAAAAAGGACACAGAGTGTTTGATTTTGACTAGAAACTGCAAAATCATAATTAATATACCACTGGGTATTATTTTTACAGTAAAAATAAAAAAACATATTTTCTGTGTCAAAAATGACACAGAAAAAGCAAGAAAAAAAAGTAAAACTGTAGTTCTGTGTGTGTTCTAAGTGATCTTCTGCTCTCACTAAGTCAATGGGACAATCCTTCATTCACAATAGCTGCCAAGACTTCTAAAAGAAGACTAAACTCCAGAGAAATCTGCTTCTGACTCAAATCAGCCGACCCGTTTATTCCCCCATTAATGATAATAATACTCTTTCTGGGCCGTTTTTAGCCAACTGTGGTTAACATCAGATACATTTTTAGCCTGTTTAAACGCTCTGCGCCTCTTTCCAGCTCTCAGCTCCTAAGGGAAAATGAACGCCGGCGGAGAGGGCTCAGGCCGCAACAGGAAACGACGTCAGCTCCATTAAAACGCCAGAGGTTCCCTAAGTATAGAGAGTTACCCAGGTCGCACACTCTCCCTCCTGTCTGTCTGAGTGTGTGTGTGTGCAGTGGTTCTGAAGTGCAGGTACATTATGATGATTAGTGAGTCACATTTAGCTGACATAGTTCTCCCAGCTGCATATTTTGTGGGCTACATTTAGCCTCTGTGGCTGTGTTCCTCATTGCTCTGCTATGCTAGCATTTTGACTGATGGATGCTAACTTTTCACTGCACGTGAAACCCTCAACTTTACAACTTCTTTTTTTTAGGAGGAAAATAAAACAAACAAGCTTGATTCAAACAGATTTTGTGCATCAGCTAAACATTTTTCAGTTAGTTTTGAATGCTAATGTAAGCTACGAAAGCTATGATTGTCTTTCCATTAGCTTAAGAAGCTACTTACTTAGCCATTGCTAGTTTAGTAAATAACTAAACAAATTTTAAACCATCTAACACTGAAGCTGTATGGTGGTCAAGACTGCTGTTAACAAAAAAAGAAAATAAAAAGAAATGCTGCAAACAACAAGAAAGAAAGCTGCAAATTAAAGAAACACTGCTGAAAACAAAACCAGAAACACTGCTAAAAGTAAAAGAAACTGCTGCAAATAAATTAAACCCTGGTGTAAATAAGAGAAATACTGCTTCAAATAAAAAAATCACTGCTGCAAATAAATAAAAATGCTGCAAAAAAAACACTGCTGCAAATAAATGAAACTGCCACAAAAAACAATGCTGCAAATAAAAAAACACAACATTATTGGGGATAACATGTTAAAATATTATAAACATAGTGACATTGAACACAGCCTACTATTTACAGTAGTGAAGTGTTTCTGAAATCAAGCTGATTCTATAACTTAAGATAGCTGTTTCATAAAAAAAAAATGGTAAAAATAAGCATTAATTCTGCCTCTATTTAGTTTCACTCACTTTATTCTAACAAATGCAAGCCGCCTGCTAGACGTCTTAGTAGGTTTACCCAATTTGATGTCCATCAGAAGGAGAAAAATATGTGGCAATAAAAAAATCTTGTTGGTGTAGCAGAAAATCTGAACCCCAGACCAGACAAATATTCAGCCTATAGGAATGCTGGTTTGACCACACGGTACCTAAAAGTTAGAAAATACTCAGCTAAAATAACTGCGTCTGAGTTTAACCCCTTCATGCCTTAATTTATTCCCATAATAATACAAAAAATATATTCTTCTGTGTTTTTCCTGTTAAAGGTGATCCTGAAATAAATGGATTAAATTAGCGACACACAGCATGAGGGATTTAGAGGGAATTGCTCACAGTGCGAGGCTTTGTCTTGAACGTGTGCCAGATACTAACAGATCTAAAACCAGCGTGTAACAAAGGAGCTCCTTCAGTAATTAGTCTTGCACAGTTTTGACATCCCATCATGACCTTTGCTGCCATAATCTGGCGGGAAAAAACAGCTCCTCGTCTTTAGTTTCTACAAGACAGCAGATAATAAAATACTGATTAAAAGTATACATTTAAAGAAAGAAATAAAACTAATTTTAGAAGGAATATGTGTTTTACTTATGTATTTGCAGTTTATAAAGATGTATAATTTTGTGATTAAAAATTACCAGAAAAATTAGGGCAAATTTTGAGAAAGTTCAGAACTTTTAGAGCATTTTTTTTTAAAGATTTGACAAATTTCTGGTTTCTATGAACTGTTTGATTATTATGTCATCATCTCTGTTTTTTTGTGTAACCACAAACACACACAACATTTTGAAGTTTTAAACCTCCAGTCTTGGTGAATAAAAAAAATAAACCGTTTACATGAAAATGCTTTTTTGGGACAAAAAGGTCTCTAACTATCACATCTTTCTGAGGACACAACAGGTTTTAAATGGGACGTTACACATTGCGGCGTGTGTAGCGCCTTCCTAAACGCACTGAGTAATAATGGTCAAGACAACCTTCAAGCCGGAGGCGGTTAAACGTTGCCACAAAAACCAGAAATGAAACCTGATGGAACTTTGCTCACACTTTGTCTGCAGCTGCAGATACACCCATGAAAAGTGAAAAAAATTGATTTTTGATTAAACAGGGTTTTTATTCATCAACGAATGGAAGTAAAAAATCTCACCACTGAAGGAATCTCACAGATATTAGAGACGGAATGGATTTTCTTTGCCCAGTCGTGTCAGATGTACCAGAAAGGGGACTTTTTGAATATTTTTTGATAAAGGTTGAAGACATTGGTGCCAAAAAAAAACCCCAAACTTTCTCAAGCGAGACTGTCATTCTGAGATCAACCAGATCATTGAAACAGCTGTCGGAAAACTTTGAGCTGGAGTTTGCAAAAAATTACCATCAAGAAAAGCCCCAACGGAATCAACCAGGCGAACTTAGACCCGTCTGAACGTTCTCTGGTACGGTTTGCTTAAGGTATGACGCTTTTAGCAAACAAACTACAGCTGTGAATAAAAAAAGGTAGAATATTATCTTCAGTAGTCTGCATGGAACTGCTGCAAAACAGCAAGTAAAACATGTAGCCACTCTAACACAGCTGATAAAGGGGTTTCAACATTTGTAGTTGCAGCAAAAGTTTTCCTAATTTGACATCAAATCCCACGATTTAGGGGCCTCGTGCAGAGGTAGAACAATCAGCCTTTGATTGGAAGATCGCAGGTTTGGCTCCTTTGAAGTGTCCATGTGAAGACACCAAACCCCACATCACTCCTAAAGATTATAGGTTGGCACCTGTGTGAAGCACATCTAGTATTTGTAGGTTCATGAAGGTGTGAAAGTGTCATAACGGCTCGATTGCTATGAGTTTGACGTTGTGCATCAACCAATTCGGGGCTCAGCTTTGGGCATGTGATGTTTTCAGTGACTCAATCAAAAGGTAGAAAAGAAAACCCGCTGGAGCTGCAGGGCTGCCATAGACTGTCCTGGTTACTGTTGGTCACCAGCCCGTCACAGACCCCATGAAGCTGGAGGAATTGAGCCCACGTAGCTAGCTAGCTGCCTGGTGGACATCGTAGCAAGCTAGTCGGCCCCTCTGCCCGCATCATTGCAGGCGCGATCGCTCAAGTGTCGAAGGCTTATGAAGTTTTTTCTTATTTTCATCAAGACAATCATAAAAGGGTCCTCTAGTTTTATTATTTCTTTACCCCTTTCAGGTTAATGCTCAGGCAGGGCCACAGACAGACGAAAGTAACGTTTCATGGAATCCCAGGTGGGATACACCGGTACACCGGACCGGGAGAGACTGAATGACCTGTAGGGCGCTCCAAAACATAAACCTGAGCTACTCCTTCAACATCATCCGTGTTTTCCATGGTGTGGCAATGAATCAAGTCCAGAAAGGCTTCTACGGTTGATCCACGGCCGGGTCGTCAATGCGTCGATCAGTAAATGAGTCTGGTGTGAATGCAGCACTAGTGACATTCACCCGTTTTCTTGAAGCTTGTATGGCCACCTTAAGGAATGTTGAGAAAATGGACCGTACCATTGTTGTGTGTCTGGTAAGTGTATTGCAAAGTATTCGTAAGGATAACAAGTTGTACACAAACATAGCGTTTGGTGATGGTGCACTCTAGTCATAAGTCGGGTGACCCCTCATAATCGTCTGAATTCTAACCATCAGGCTACGATCAGGCTATTTTTGTGAAAATAGGTGAAAAATCTGCATGATGTGTACATCTCACCCTTACTTACTCCTACATGTTAAATGCTTGCTACGACCTGTTGAGCATGAACATTTTTGCGCCACTAAACGGATCTCAAAATTTTGTGCAGGTTTACCTACATGTTGCTGCAGAGTCTATTCATTTATGACTAGCACATTATTTTTTAAGTTTCCTTTTGCCTCTGTTTTAGTAATACTTGCAATACGGCCCCCAAAATGAACGATTGCAGTATCATTTTTGAGTTTCTACTATCTTCTTTGTTTTTTTTAGTGGCAAGCTTTTATTTTGGTAATGCATCCCCTTTAAAAACATCCCGCTTTAAATGTTTCTGGATTTTTAATTTTGGACGTTTTGACCCTGACATCCACAGCTTTAAAATTCAACTTATTCTGATCTGTCATTCACAAATTTTCCTCCTAACCTCAACGGCGTTTTTGTCTGTCACGTCTTCATCAATCAGGGTCACGTCAGACTGTCTGGCTCCCACTCGGTCGTTGTTCCACAGATAACTGGTGCATGAACCTGTTTTTCTCACCTGATGTCTGCAGAGTCAGTTCTCTACAGTCTGCCGTGAAATGGCGTTCTGCCCAAATGTATGACTCACGACTCTTCAGTCTTGTCAAAAATATTAATCACATGTACGTTTATTGGGGTTTTTGTGAGGCGGGGGTTCCCCGTGGCGTCCCTTCAGCCTTACTCCTGAGCTCTGACTGCTTCCTGGTTCTTGTAAATCCTCCCTCAACAACTCCTCAACCACCTATTACCACTAGATATTTGTAAAATATGCTTCCTGGCGACGGGCCTCGCTAATAACATCTTTGGAAGTGCAGACATATTATGAAAGTGGTAATTTGTCGTGTTGTTCTGCTTGTTTCCTTTGAGTTAAAATGTTTTTCTCTTTTTTTTTGGTAGAACATCGACTCCAAAAAACATTGTGTTTTGAACATGTTATTGTTGCATTTTTTAATGATTGAGGACATATATAAAGACAATTATTCCTAAAATTGAATTTCAAAGTATTTCTTTATTGAAATTATTGTAGATCAGGAGCAGACAAAAAATAGGAAAATATAGTTTTTATGATGTAGAAAAATGTACCGGGGAGGCCTCAAGCTCCGCTTCTCATCCATCTGTCATAGGCATATAGATCCATTAACATCTTCACTTTCCTCGCCAGCTGGACGGTTGGACAGATCCAATATTGCTCGCTATTTTGGTTGCACCATCAATGTTACACTACATACTCATCAGGCATTTGACACGGGTTCAAGAACATGCTGAGTTCTTACAGTCACTTTAGGCTAATACAAATTCAAAATTCCAATTTTATGTCAAAAACTAAGATTGTATAGCAGCATTGAAATGCTTTATTGTACC
>NC_050534.1:8165675-8181506 GCF_002922805.2 Oryzias melastigma
ACAAATAAAAGAAGATGGAAGGATGGATGAAAGGAAGGAAGGCAGGAAGAATGGAAGGAAGGAAGGAAGGAAGGAAGGAAGGAAGGATGGATGGATGGAAGGATGGCAGGAAAGATGGATGGCTGGAAGGATGGATGAAAGGAAGGAAGGTAGGAAGCATGGATGGATGGATGGAAGGAGGGCAGGAAGAATGGATGGAACTAAGGAAGCTGGAAAGATGGATGGAAGGAAGGAAGGCAGGCAGGAAGGAAGGTATGAAAAAAGGCATGAAGGATGACAGGAAAGAAGGAAGGATTTTTCACAAGTATTCACTTGAGTCAAAGTTCAACTGGTTTAACTTTCAAAGTGCTTTTAATGTTCGCCTGCTTTGTACGTACATTAGACTTTTCATTGAAGTGGTTGTTTAATCGCATGTTGTCGAGTCCGGTGTGAACATACCGTTGGAAGGGGTCATGAGGACCTGCCGAGAGAGTGCGTCAACAGATGGGTGATGGGAAGTGGGGGTGGGCTTGCTCTGCACCAGCAGTCCCGCTACATCACAGAGGCAAATTTCTGACAAACTACTGCCACTCTGGAGGAACTATGTCCAAGAAAATGAGAGGTTTTTAGATTAATTGCTAAAAACGGCATTAACATAATGAAAAATCCACAGGGAACACTTTTACCACACACCAAAAGATGATCAGACAGGGTCTTTTTGTCCATTTTTTTCCTTTTTTAATCACGTTTTAGCTTTCTTGTTGGTTAAAAAATAAATAAACTAAACTCCTTCATGATGTGCCTTATATGGTGTCAGCTGTTTGAGGCCTTTATGGTTGCATATAAAAATAAACAAGCGTGCTGTCATCACAGAGCCTGTTATATTCTGAAGGCAGGCCAATTTAAAAAAAAAAAGTGCTGATAGTAGCAGGGCAGCAGCCGAAGCGCCAGAGACGGTGCCAGAGCTCCACATGTGCGAGGGAGGAATGAACTCAGAGCTCAGGTCACAGCGGAGAGCTGCACATGTGGGTCTGTTTTGCTGGATGGCAATCTGCAGTGTGGGCATGCCGGTGCATGTTGCTCCTCAATGCTGTCAACGGACCCTGGCAGAGCTGTGCGAGCTTGAAAGGACGTTTAGCTGTATGCTAAATGAAATTAGATAAATATAAATTTGCAGGTGGTGGGGGGGTCCATTGTTTTGTCCCATCGAAGGTGAAAAACGACGGGCTCAAACTTGTGGATTTGTAACGGGCTGCATTTATATTTTCCACTCACTTGTGGAAAAAAAAAATCTCAATTATTATTTATTTATTTCTTTTAATCCCATATCTGAAGTTTACCTTTCCACTCAAGTGCTTCCAGCCATATAAAAACTGAAATTTGACTCGCAAATTAGCTTACAGTATTTTTTTTATTTGAGCTGTTTCGTGTTTCACAACAGTCGAACACGCTGCTGTAATTTGTGTTTAATCAAAGCCGAAGCGAGAAAGTGGAGAAAAGCAGAACCAGTTTATGACGGGACGGCTGCTCCGATCGTGTTCCTCTTCAGAGGGATGTGATGACAAGCGTTAATATTCATACCTGTAAGATGTATTTTCAGGCTTGTTCCTGTTTTCTTTCGTGTTGTAATCTCAAATTAAACCTCAATAAACATGAGGTGTATTGTTTTGAAGTGGAGTGGGGATGGCAGAGGAATGTAAAGAGGAGATTCTGGAGAGGTAAAATCAAAAAAGGGTATTTTTGAGGAAACTGGGGAAGAAGGGCTTGAGAAATATTAATAAAAATGTTCACAGAATTGGAAAAAGACGCTATAGTCCTGTTGTAAATATTCTATGACAGTGATGAAGCTCATTTTTGGGACCATCCAGATTGAAACTAGACATCAAACAAGCCAAACAGGCTCATTTTTAGTAGATTAGATCTAAAATCTCCAAAGCAAGCAAAAAAATCCAACATGTTTTTAAAGTTGTATGTTAACTTCACGTTCTTAGTGCAAACGTGATGTAAAATTAATATTTTTGCTCTTTTTGGGTTTGTTGTAACAAAGATATTTATAAAAATATGTATTGCATATATGCATTTATTAGATCCTTCTGATAGGAGGCGGCACAGTGGAGTAGTGGTCAGCGCTCTCCCCTCACAGCGATAAGGCCCATCTTTCCCAACAGTAGCTGGGATAGGCTCCAGCATCCCAATGACCCTGAAAAGGATTCTGTGGCTGGATTGATCCCCATTTTATACATACATTTTCCTTTTAGCATCCTTGAATTGCACTGACAGAGCTAAAGTCCTAGTATTTGCTCAAGTTAACAATCAATTTACAGAATTTACATTTTTAATCCGATAACTAACTTTTGTCTTTTTGCTTAATTCAAATTGTCACTAATTTGCTTTTACCCTATACTCCACAACTCTATTCAATTTAGCTTCACATTAAACAGAAAATAATACTGAAGTATATTTTTTAAATAATAGAAAATAAAATCAGGACTGAAGGGGTTCATTCTAGACAAACTGATGGATTGTGGGTAATGGGACACAAACATCCAGTAAAAAAATGCTTTAAATATTTAAATAAAATGGTGACAGTTCATTAAAACAGATTAAATGAAGCTTTGACCGGAGTTACATAAATATAACGCTAAGAAACAATCCTTTGGTGTGTGTTTGAGAACACACATTTAGACTATGGTGTTCACACTGGACTAGCAGGGAGGGGCTTCTTCTTCTTTTTGTCTGTTCCTATTGTTTACGAGCACATGTCTGCCTTATACAGGTTTGATGGGAAATGTTGAGGAAAAATCTGGTGAATCTTGCTCCAGGCTTTTTGTTTCGCAGCTCTATTCCGATATATGAAAGACTTGGTGTTATAATTTCTCCTCTGTGATCAATTTTCAAACGGTTGCCACTTCCATGAACGAAAATGGATGCTAACCATCCGTCACTACCAATATTGTGCTGCTTTTAGGCAAAAAAAACAAAAAAAAATGTTGTTTTCTAGGACATAGTTTCTCTAGAGCGGCAGGAGTTCATTAGAAAGAGTTGTGGATGAGACTGTGGAGTAAGTCTACCCCATCTTCCCATCATCCACCTGTTCTCTCGCGCTAGCTTACAGCCCCTCACAGCCCCAAACTAACATTACAGATGCACCAAACACAGAGAGCTATTGGAGCTATCCAGCCGTACAGTTCACAAGTGGTTGAATCAGAAAGGGGCGGAGCATGAACCCTGTGGTCCACTCAGCATATTTTGTGTCACAAGTACGCTCTTTTTCAAACGGCGTTTTCTCATCTGTTCCTGATTCACAGTGATTTGAATAAAGAAATACTCAGAAATGTCATTTTATGTTTCATTTTCTTAATATTTTCAGAAAAATGTCACATAGCATGTTAAAAACACAATTTTCATTGAAGTAGCTCTTTTAACTGTAACTGATGAAGCAAAACATATATTTTTTGTTCAAAAAAGGTACTTTTATATTCTTTCTAAATTCATTTTTAGCTTTTTTAAACCCCACTTTTGAAGGAAAATAGAACAAATTCTCCTTTATCTTATGAAAAAGTGTTAATGCTTTTACCAAGCGAATCTATTTGAAACTTTTCTGAGTGAACTGGACTCCTGTCTGGTAAAACACTTTGTCCCTCCACCCTCCTCATCTCCACCCCCCCGTATTGCCCACCACCCCTCTGTTTTATGCGTCACAGTCAGCCGGGCATTTCTCCCTCTCTATTCTTTTACCATGTCTGAACCACAGAACTTCCACTGGTCCATTAATGCTGGTGGAAACAGAGCAGCTGGTCAACATAATTACATGTAAAGTCTTTTTCATGTTGGCTGCACGCTTTATGCCCATGAGGCAAAAATTAGTAAATGTCTTTAACACTTATCCTCAGATTTTATTGAGGTAAAAAAAGTGATGCCGTAGCTTTTCTATGTTAAGCTACTTATGTTCTTTTGATCTTGTTGGAGTAAAAATACTAGAAACTTGTGAGCTCAGTTGGGTTTTAGTATTTGTGTTTTAAGGTTCTGGGGTTCTTTGGTCTTTGAAGTAAAAATAATTTAATATTGCAGGTTGTTTATGCTGTTTTACAACATGAAATAATTGTTTATTAGTTTATTATTCATGTGAAATAGTTTTATGGGAAAAAATAAGTGTTATTTGTCAATAAAGAGATTAAATCTGAGAAAAACCAAAATATTAGTATTTCAATTTCTGTAACTTTTCCTAAAAACATTTGTTTACACATAAAAAATATTAAAATTACTTTTCTTTAATCTTTAGTATTGATCTGAGAAGATTTTTTAAATAGAGGCTTCAGATCAACATGAAACATGGCTTTTTAAGACATTTAGGTTGTGGAATTTTGGTTAAAAACGTCATAATCCTAAATAAAACACTATTGAGAAGGTTTTTTAAATAAAATAAATTGTCAAGGGAGACTTTAAGTCTTTCAGAATAATTTTTATGAACTATTTTCAGGGAATAGTCTTCTCCCTTTCTCTACCAGGAAATAGTCTGCTCCCTTTTTCCACCAGACAATAGTCTGCTCTCTTTTTCCACCAGACAATAGTCTGCTCCCTTTCTCCACCAGGGAATAGTCTGCTCCCTTTCTCTACCAGAAAATAGTCTGCTCCCTTTTTCTACCAGGGAATAGTCTGATCCCTTTTTCCACCAGACAATAGTCTGCTCCCTTTTTCTACCAGGGAATAGTCTGATCCCTTTTTCCACCAGACAAGAGTCTGCTACCTTTTTCCACCAGACAATAGTCTGCTCCCTTTCTCCACCAGGGAATAGTCTGCTCCCTTTCTCCACCAGGGAATAGTCTGCTCCCTTTCTCTACCAGAAAATAGTCTGCTCCCTTTTTCTACCAGGGAATAGTCTGCTCCCTTTCTCTACCAGAAAATAGTCTGCTCCCTTTTTCTACCAGGGAATAGTCTGATCCCTTTCTCTACCAGGAAAAAGTCCGCTACCTTTCTCCCCCAGACAATAGTCTGCTCCCTTTCTGTACCAGAAAATAGTCAGTTCCCTTTCTCTACCAGGAAATAGTCTGCTAACTTTCTCCACCAGGAAATAGTCTGCTCCCTTTCTCCACTAGGAAATAATCTGTTCCCTTTCTCCACCAGATAATAGTCTGCTCCCTTTCTCTACCGGGAAATAATCTGCTCCCTTTCTCCACCAGATAATAGTCTGCTCCCTTTCTCTACCGGGAAATAGTCTGATCCCTTTCTCCAGCCGTTTTTCCCAATCGAACAAGCGTTTCTGTGCGATCGCTAAACTGGCTCACAACACAGACAGCCGGCGTCTGCACGACTGTGCACAAACCAGAGGTGGAAAGCTCCCAAAGCTAGCTGATCACCGCTAGCTTCGCAAAAAGTGTTTGTGAGACTCTTCCTGGAGGGGGCGGTTTTCACCTCGTGATGTAAGCATGTGAGGACCCGCTCGTTTTCATGGGTAAGGGTGGGGCTGATGCTGAGAGCTCAAGTTTTTAGTGGATTACTCAGAAATACGGATCAAAGTATCACTTTGGGGTTCTTTATAGTGAAGAATGAACATTATAATTCACTTAAAAGCTCAAAAAGTGGATTTTTCATAGGACGGCCCCTTTAAACGGTGGTGTAAAGGTACATCAGTTGATAATCAGACTCGCCTGAAGCAGTAGGAAATGGCTTCAATAATGTGTGATTTCTGTATTTTATTAGCCTTTACTAACAATGAAAACTGCATAAGCAACAGAAGTTACTCTCGTTTGGATCATAGTTTTGGGATTTCCATATATATAGATAAGAGTCTTTTGTGTCGACCCCTAAAAGACTACAGGTGTGAGTCATGTTTAGCTGAGCTGAATCCATTCCTCCTTTTTTCCTTTTTCCTATGCTGGCTCATGAAAGCCCAACAGTCAGTAAGGCTATACCTTTCATAGTACAATGAATTTGATACTATGAACCAGGGGTGTCGAACTCAATCCCACAGGGGCCAAAATCCAAAACACACCTTAGGTCACCTTAGGGCTGAACAGGATAAACATTTATTGAACAGACTAAAATTTTAAAACGTTAAAATTGTAACTTTTAATATAAATATGAACTAGATATATAGCATTACCCGTGATAATGCTAGTGTGAATGCTGTAAGCTGAATTTAGCCGCTGAAGATGCTGAAATTGATAGCTAAAAATGCTAAAGCTGATAGCTGAAAATGTTAAGTTGATAACCAGCTAAAATATTAGCTAAATGCCAAATTAGCCCAAAAAAAGTCTTAGGTTAGCCAAAAAAGCTAGCATGTTGCTAAATAAAAATAGCTAAACTTCAAAATAGCATAAAAAACAAGGAAAAAGAAAAAACAAAATTAGCCAAAACAGGTAACATGTGGCTGAAAAAATATGTAAACTTCAAAATAGCCCTAAAATAGAAAGAAAGCTAAATTAGTTAAAACAACTAGCATGTAGCTGAAATATTAGCTAAACTCCAAAACAGCCGAAAAAATTTTATTAAATTCCAAAATAGTCCAAAAAGCTAACATTTTTAAAACTTTAAAACCATAACTTTTTAACATAATTATGAATAATAAACAGGCAGGAATATTTTTCCAGATTAAATCAACTTAAACCTTAAATAACTTTCAATATTTTACTCTCCAAAAATATATATCTTGCCAAAATTATACAAGTTAAAAATAAGCACAAGATTTCTTTGGTCCATTTATAATAATCAAATATAATCATCTGGAGGGACGGATATAATTACACGGAGGGCCAGATCCGGCCCGTGGGCCTTGACTTTGACACGTGTGCTATAAACCCAAACAGTTGGACTTTTTTATTCTTTTCTCCTCTCTTCTACAACTCCAAAAGAACTTGAAGCTCATCTATGGAAACTCCTGTCAAAACCCAATCACTTCTCTTACTGTCTTTACACGATTATAGCTACACTTCTGGGTTTTTTTTACATTTTTGGTTTATTGCAACATGTTGACCTCTTGGATTGGTTGCATGGAATGAATCCTGCAGCAGATGTGAGTGGTGAAGGCGCTAGCATGCGTGTGCTTTTGTTGGAGCCTCACCAAGACCCAGAGCAGCACAAACAGGGCCGAGGGAGCTGCTGCGGAGACAGTTAGGATATTATCCACAACTGGTCGCCGCAGCTGATTTATGGCAATAATGTGCAGTTTGGCGAGCTTCGTTTTTCAATAAAAATATGCGTTGTCACCCCGGGGTCCTCTAAATCCTATTGGCTATTATCTGACAGGCGTTTTGGAGAAAAAAGCTATTATTTCACCTCGGGTTGTCAGCTCGCTTCTTTGGCAGGAAGTGAAACAAAACAGGTTTTTCAGGCAAATCTAGAATTCAAACAAATTTGAATATGAAAGACCAAAGAGAGATTTTTCATAAAACTCACCACTCTGCTTAAGTGCTTGTTACACTTACCCACTTTACCCAAGTTTTGCATAGATCACCGTTTATAGTAGTTTTCCTGAAACAAACTTTTTACTTTTGTCAAAGTAAATCTGTATTTTTACTTTGTTTTGGTGTGTATTATGTGAATCATCTACTGATGGGATACATGCTATTGGTAGATAATCACATAAAAATATATATATTCATATTAACTTAAGTTTTTCAAACCAAACTATTAACTTATAACTTTCCTTTTTCATAATTATTATAATCTTACATTTATTTCATTTTATTTACTTTAGCCTTTATCTTCTACTATTAAACTAATTTGTTTCTATGATGTTTATGACGTTTTCTTTTGGCCAAATTGTCCTTTAACACATAGATCCTGATCTTGATGCGTCGTTTTTTGGTTAAATAAAGGTTTAAAAAAATTATATTAGCCAGTGTAAAGATTTTTGCCCCCAAAAAATGACCAATATGATTTAGTTTAAACTAATAAACCCAAATAAATAGATGAAACATCAATGTGACTGCAAGACAAAACTGTCAGAATTTTAAAAACTTGTAGACAGATAATAGAAATTGCTGCCCTCAAAGTAGCAGCGATAATAGAGGGGTAGAAACTACATTTTTTCCCATTGTAAAAGTATTATTTGCAACAAAAGCTTAATATCAAGAGGAAAAAATTGCAAAAACAAAAGTTTCAAGAAACTGTCAAAAGCAAACAAAAGTTCTGCTGAAGTTCTGGGATATATTGCGATAAATGTTGTATCGTGATACGCATTGGAACGCCACTCTTGCCACACACCCTTATTATTTAGCATATTTTCTTCAGTTTAATAAGATGTATCCATTGAAAAACTGTACAAAGATTTCTGCTGCTTCAATTTTCTTTTTACCGTCAGTCAGTAAAATGTCAATATAGTATAATGTTAATTTGATTGTTTTTCATCTTTTGACTCATTTCTAATTCAATTTGATGCAAATATTGAATGACTGATTAAATATTTGCATTAAAACGTACAAAAAAAGTTTGATGTATCAGCTAAACGCTCTCTGTCTCTTTTTTCTCTTCCATTCATCTCTCTGTTTTCCTTCTAACAAATAAAACAGGTTTCACGTGAGCTCCTCTTCAGCGCTCAAAGAGGGCACCACCCTGTCTGGCCTCTGCGGCGACCTGAGCTGCTCAGTGATTGGCTGCAGCCGGAGCTGCCACGAGTGGCAGACAGGCATAGCGTGTCTGAGACAAAAACACAGGGAGTCCTGCCAGCTTTTGTCCCCGAGGGGCGAGGAGGGCGGCGAGCGCCTGACTCTCTGGTGGACGAGTCACTGTGGAGGGTTCCACGACGGCTTACAAGCATGCTCGGATGTCAAACTGTCACGGCACAGTTTGCTTCAAACAACAACTGACCAGACAACGCCGAGCGACGGCTGGATTTTAAAGCCACATCAAACGGCAGAACTTTAACCCTCATAACTGATGTAATCGTCTGCCGAATCAAAACATCTGATCAAAAATTCAGTGTGCAGCAGTCTTCAACCCTCAGGAGGCGGACCAGTACTGGACGGTTTGTATCAGACTGCAGAGAAAAATAAATAAATAAAACTACCAACAGTCTAATGTTTTTTTTATCATGAACATTTGAATAATACAATAATACAGTGTGAGAACATAACACAATTCTAAGTGTGAGTCACAATTATTCTTAACTTTTTTAAGCTACTGTTAAAAGATTAATTTTAACATAAACATAAGTAATACATTTTTTTACAAACTGGCAATTAAGAATAACCAAAAAAAAAAAAAACAAAGGAAGAAAAATAAAGAAAAATGCAAGACCTTGTATTATGTAACTAGTCTTCAGGAAAATCTGATTTTGAAGGAAGTTTTATTTTGAAAAACTACTGGATATTCGAAGTTCCTGTGAAAGATTGACTTGTGACTGACTCAACAAATCTGTCATGGCTGATCAATCTGAAAAACACAGTATTGAAGACAAAAAGCGCTACAGTATATATGGAATCCTATTTCTCACAATTGTGACAGTCAATTTCAATCCCTACATGATTTATTCAGAAAAAAGCTAAATAAACTATTTTGTCTATTTTACAACACTATTTTAAAGCTTCTTTTAACATTCGAGCTCACATCATTTCATTGAGAATGCCTTTTTGACTGTCTTTTTTGCCTTGAGGACCATAGAAAATGTTAACCTGGAGCAAAGAGCGATGTTTATGTGGTTTTGAATGGCAAGTTGTGACAGTGTTTCTATAAGTGAAAGAATGTATCCAGAAATCCATGTTTCAGGCTAAAAGATAGTTTCTAAAGGCCAAATTCACAGTTTTGGTAAAAAAAAAAAGTAGTAAAAAATGCATAATTTGTAATTCTTAAAACTCATAATTGTGTCAAATTATCTACTGTAAGCAAAGTGATAAAAAATAATTCAGATTGTAAACATTAAAATTCGTAATTCAACTAAAAGGGACGTCCAATTGATTTGAAGCTCTTCACATTTTTTGAGGTAATCTACAACTTCTAATTGTAACATTTGTTTCTCAATTACTTGTAAATGATGTCCATTTAAATTAGGAAACAATCAATGAAAATCTCCGGCACCAATTTTTGTTTGTTTTAAAGGTGTCTTTTTTTATTCAAGATGGCGGCCTCTTCCTGAGGTCAAAGGTTGACAAAACCTTTGGGGTCATTGTAGACTTAAGCTGGTAGAAAATGTGTGCAAAATTTTGTGGAGATTGCTTGAACAAAAGCTTTGTTTTCTGATATTGTGGGAAAGATATTGTGGGAAAAAATGAAAATCGGGAAAATCTCATATTTTGTCACAAAATGGCCGCCAAGTGGTGGGTTGTAACAATCCAAAACCATTTCAAAACTTCCCTTCGTTATCCCCGACACGTGTTTTGGTTTCATTAGTGTATTTTGACTTTTTTTTCAGTTGTAGAAGCGATTTTTGTCCCATTTGTTCATTTTCACTTGCCATGATGTCATCATCTAAGGGTGTGTGTGTGTGTGTGTGTGGTGGGGGTCATATTTTTGTTCAGAGGCGTAAAGATTTTTCCAACCTTGAAAACAATCGGGTGAGTGACTGTTAAAACATTCCTTGTTTAATCAAACCGGATGTGTATTTAATTTTAAGTTTCTCTGCTTAGATGTTTTCAACAAAAAATAACATGCATTTTCAGGGTTCTTTGTCCCTCTGTCACACACTAAACCCCTTCCCCCATCTCTCACCTTTGACTGATTATCAGTTTCTCAATGTAAATGTTTGAGCCTGCATCCGTGATGCTGCTCTGTCCTTAAAAATACAAATATTGACCCATAATAAATCATAAAAGTTGAAGACATTTGAAGGGATAGACTGTAATAATGTATGGCTTGTGATGAAAAATGCTTTAAAAAATGTTCTTTTCATGGCAGCAACAGAAAAGGTCAAAGAAGCATATTTTTCTGCACACGCTCACTCAATGTGTGTCAGAGAAACCTTCTTTCTTTTTGTAACCCGTTGCCGCCAAGGTGTTGACTGAGCTTTAGACTGTCTGATCTCCTTAAGCAATATTGTGTTTCAAAACCCTTCGGGAGATTGACGCATCTAAACCATCAAATTATGAGGGATTTAGAAACAAAACTATATTTCAGCATTTCAGTTTTAGAGTTTGTGTTGAAACTCAGGTGAAACCGCACTGTCGTTGTGTAAGACCGTCTGCATTTCAGAACAAAATGTCTCTTTTTTTAGTGAGCACAATACTAAATTCAATATTATAATTTCTAGAAGCTGAATTAAAGTACTTAAATAAACTTTACTTGATTCAAAATAAGGTTATTTTTTTACATTCCCTGCAGTTGACTTAAGATTTTTGAAGGCTTATTTTTGTAAAACAGATGTCCGTGCTGTAAATTTACGACATAATTACCATGTTTCTGAGAATGACGGTTGTTCCAACCCCACAAAATGTACTTTTCTTCAAAATGATGTTCTGTACCTCTGACATTACAAGAGCTGTAACTGTGATAAGTCATCCTCACCACCTGGGGGCAGTAAATCACGTGGTAAGATTAGTGGTTTTAGCATTCTGGTGAAACTTGTAAATATGTCTGCTGTATAGGGTTAAAGTGGAAAACACCTCCACTTCTTGAAGTTGTCACACACCTAGTCGTGTGAAATATGTTTTCTGGATTTTTCCCGCTCTCTTGGGACAGTGTGAGCTGAAGACACAGTCGGACTCAAGAACCATTTAGTGGTTTTACTGACATATTCTCACTCCTAACTCGTCAGTTGTAAACTTCTTGACGTTTTGGGTGTCCCCAACTTGTAGTTTTTTGACGTGGTGTCTGTCTGGTCCCTGGACAAGAAACCGGTACCGGGTTAGGGTTAGCGTACCGATTAGGGTACTGGCCCCGGGGGCTCAGGTGGTAGAGCAGGTTGGTCGATGATCAAAGAATTAGTGGTTCGATCCCCGCTACTGCCAGCCAACCGTCGTTGTGTCCTTGGACAAGCCACTACATCATCCTTGCCTCAAGTGTGGCTCCAGTGGTGTGTATGGTGTGACTCCAATGGGGCCGTAGATGCGTACTGGCAGCCACGCCTCTGTCAGACTGCCCCAGAGGAGCTGTGGCTACATCAGTAGCTTACCATCACCAATCATGAATGACAAGTGAATGAATAATAGATACACATTGTAAGCCCTTTGAGAATCTGCAAAAGCACAGATAAATCCAACCCATTATCACTGGTCTGGTAGGGTACCAGTCCCCAGGGGTTAGGGACCCTCGATTAGCACATGTATTTTTTCCCCTGTCTGTTGCCTGGTACTAAGCAGCCCTTGGACCAATACCAGTTCACGGCCTGGAGGTTGAGGTCCCTTGATTTAATGGGAAAAGCCAGCACGAAAAAAAATGACAAGTTGGGGTAACAAAGCATCAAGTACGAAGACTCTGGGTCCCAATTTTAAAGTCTTTGGTTTGACTTGGCCTTGATTTGAACTCACAACCTTCCAGTGTCAGGGTGGACACTATACCACAAGGCCGCTGATCTTATTTCTATTTCCCAAACCATCTTTAAAGACATGGAAGTCAGATATTGTGGTATGACTATACTACCAGGAATGCCTAAAGAGGCCAAAAGAGCCAATTGGTCAGAGGTGTTGATGGGAAGTTTTTCCTGTGAAGTGTGTTGATCTTCACAATTGTGCTTCTTATCTGCAAGAGGAATAACCACATTTCAGAGACAAAGTCTGTCAGATTCTGTTTTGTTTGGCATCACTTTTTTGAATTTTCTGACTCCACCCACTCACCTATGGCTCTCAATGGAGTGGCGCACAGCTGTCTGCGTTTCACATGAATGTGTTGAACAGTATTTAAGCTCCTCTGTTTCAGGGCTCCTCTTTTTAGTTATTGTTATGTGTGGTTTCCTCTTTTCTGCACTGTGCTTAATGTCTGTTTCCAATGCTAGTCTTTGAGTTTTTTGGTTGTTTTTTCCCTCACCCGGAGTGGCATCTCCACGTTGTACAAATACGCCGTATAATTTCCTATGTTTACTTCTTTTTCTGACAAGAAGCAAATATTACTTAATAGCAGTTTGTAAGGGAGGATGTTAGCATTTAAAAATTGAGATTTTCTGCACAAAGCTGTACAAAAACATTGGAGTTATACTTATCTGAACAAATAAAAAAACTCTCAAATGCTTAGTCAGCTGTTTCGTTTGCAAACACATTTGCAGTGTACACGAAGGGGGAATAGTTTCACCTAAAGCAGCAATCTCTTCATCATCAAAAGGAATTTCTTCAAAGAAAACATGCTAACTCAGTAAACATATTTTTGTCCATTAGCACCAAGACACATTCAGGTTTTTAGAGTCGTTGTTTACATCTACAGCCAGGATATTATTCACAATGATGACCCAAAGTATCTCGTAAACAAAGTCCTAACAATTGAACATTCACGCTGCAGGAATGCGAAAACGCTCCCTCTCAGCAGTTTTCTCCGCTGCGAGGTTATCAGGTAGCCAAAGGAACTGATCGAGTCTTTACAGCCAAACAGAAAATCATCCGTCTGTCAACAGACTCGCTCCTGAACCAGGGTCAAACAGATCGCAGGGGTCGGGTGAGATGTGCGTGGCTAACGCTAGCAAGACAATGGCAGGATCTGAAAGAGTCCCGAAGCTTTATCTGCTCAGTGTGATTGGAGATGAAAGCTCCTGACCAAACATTGAGCAGCTAAAAAACATTCGAAAGCAACTAAATAGGCGCTGCATTCAATAAAAAACCTCCCAAGTTTGAAGCTAATGAGAGTTCAGTGGAAAAATTCCGCTTTGAACTATAAGAAAAAACAGGCTAATATGCTTCCCTGACTGCTTGCATGACTCACAAAAACTTTCTGATGTCTTCTTCCTCCTTCATCTTCTTTGTTCTAAATTTAAAAGCCTGACATTGACAAATAAATAACCTCTCCTTGGGCTTTCCACTGACTCAGCAGAGCCTTTCATCACACGGCAGAGTGTCAGGAGGGTTTAGACGCCTGTAATTCAATCTGTTCTCAGCGAGAGGACCGTTTCAGCCTTTGACCCCTTGGCCGGGCTCTGAATCCTCTCATCTCTTGCGAGATATGATGCAAGGCCGCGGAGTTTAAAAGCTGCCAGGCCTCCTGGACGTCTCCGGAGCCGGTGCCGTCCGGCAACTCGGGAGCAAAAGGTACAAACAATGAACCCCATCCCCCCCAAGTGACCTTTGATTCGGGGGTTTCATGTCTCCTCTGTATCTTTTGAACCTTCTTATTTTTTCTGTTTTTTACTACGAAATAAACAAACATTCTTACGAATAAACTGGAAATATCTTCATTTCCTCTAAATACCAAACCTCAATTCACAGATTTATGTTTCTCATTTGCATTCTCAAACTATTAGTCACCGTCTATTTTTTGTGTTTGTCTTTTGATTGTAGTTTTATTTAAGCATGAATTTTTATTGCTCAAACCCATGTTTATACATGTCTATTATGTCAAATTCCTTATTCTACGCATGTTGATGAAAGGTGACCTACAAATAAAGTGATTGGTTAGTTGATTGATTGATTCCACTAAAGCAGATCTAAAATCTGCCTTCATTTCTTCTGTCTAATAAAATCCAACATGTGTTTAGAATTCCAATTTGAAACAAACAACTCAGGAGACATCATGTAATTTTTTTAATATAATTTTTTTTTTTTAATCTGCAAACCCTAATGGACAAAAAGAGTCATGATTACTGCTAAACCCCCCAACAGACCCCATTTTTATCATGTTTGACATCTTTCACAGTTTAAAAGATCATAAGTCAGATCCATGGCAGAGCAAAAACGACTCAACTTTACTGCTGAGGGACATTTTTCAGGCGCTGAAACAAAATGATTTACCTCTAAGATGTAGGAGTATTTTTATAGAGAAAAACTATGTTGGGTCGATTCTTAGGCTCAAAAACTTTTGTTGAGGACAACTAATGGCACACTTGACAGAAACCTAAATAGGGAGGTACCTAGCTATATCGCAGTTCACCCATCACATATTTTATTTTAGTGCAATTTTGCAAGCTTTTCTTTTTTTTTTTTTTTTTTTTTTTTTTTTTAGAATGCAGTGTGTTCTGTGTCCTGATTGGCTATTGACCATTGTCAATCAATCTCCCCAACAAAATGTATATAAATCTTTGATCGTAATCAGATCTTTATTTTCGTTCTATGATCCTGTCAGGAAGTGGTGATGGAGGACCCAAACGCAGGAGCCCAGGCTTGGTGACAGGAACTTAAAACGTTTAATTAATTAACCAAACATGGCAAAAACCAATGGAGAAAGAAAACTGGTGACTGAACAGAACATATGACCTGACCAGTATGAACTGAAAACCAGAAACTAAAATAGGCTGAGGGAAAACTAACTCAAAGGATAACAACTGTGAATCATGATTAACCTGGAACTGGTCTGACTTGCAGGGAAATTCAGATCGTGACCAAAAAACTCTACAAACAAAGCCACAGTACCACTCCCCAAAGGGACAGATCCCAGATGCCCAAAAACCTGGTGGGAGGGGACATGGAAGAACAAAACAAGAAAAGTCCAGAAAACATTTAGGATTCCCACAGCCAGACGGATGTGAGGGATATTAGAACCCGTCCCCATGAACAGGCGTGAAGGGGAGCAGTCCCAGTGACCCTCCCCAGGGACAAGAAACATGAAGGGGAGCAGTCCCAGTGACCCTCCTCTGGAACAGGCAATACAGCCCTGGGGGATGAGCAGTGACCATCCTCAGGGACAGGGAACATGAAGGGGAGCAGTCCCAGTGACCCTTCTCAGGAGCAGAAAGGATGGCCCCGGCAGTCCCCTTCAGAAACAGATAGCTGGATGTGGCTTGACATGACTTGATTTAGGCTGTAGGAAATCCCATCTGGCGTGGCGTGGCGTGGCGTGGCGTGGCGT
>NC_050534.1:8181990-8204504 GCF_002922805.2 Oryzias melastigma
GGATATTAGAACCCCTCCCCATGAACAGGTGTGAAGAGGAGCAGTCCCGGCGACTCTCCCCAGGGACAAGAAACATGAAGGGGAGCAGTCCCAGTGACCCTCTTCTAGAACAGGCAATACAGCCAAGGGGGATGAGGGGTGACCATCTTCAGGGACAGGGAACATGAAGGGGAGCAGTCCCAGTGACCCTTCTCACGAACAGAAAGGTTGGCCCCAACTGTCCCCTTCAGAAACAGATAGCTGGATATGGCTTGATATGACTTGATTTAGGCTGTAGGAAATCTGGCGTGGCGTGGACTGCAGTGGCAGAGAACCCTGCCACTGCAGCTAAAGTTATCCTGCTGAGTCCAAGGTGGTCAGGTCATTCTGAAAGGAAGAACTGAGGCTGAGCGAGAATGTGGAGTTCGGCGCTGGCTAGTGTTTCAAAGTAAAGGGTGGCTGGACGTAAACAGAGCAACTGAGACTTGGAAAACGGGAACATGCTTAAGAAGAAGCAGGAGCAGGTGAATGACATCTTGGGTGATTACTCCAACCGGAAGTCTCACCAAACAAGGTGAGTAACTTTTTTTTCAATCATTTCTTTCAATCATTTTTGATTTTCACTGGTGTCCATGACAGACATGAAATCATTTCCTTTTCTATCATTGAAGGGATAACACTTCAATGCAAGGGTGGGGTCATCTGGACCCCAAAAGTTGAGAGTTTCAGCAAGAGAGAGACGTATATAAAGTGTGTAGTGAGGAGTTTTACTGCCTTAAAGGATCTGCAATCCCACTTTATAGATTTCATGGATCATATTTAGAACATAACTTGTGAGACAAATGAAGGAAAGCTATAGTCCATCGAACAAACGAATCCAGCTTGACTAAAACACATTGCAGCAACACAGTTCGTTTTATTGATGGTGTCAGGTTACGGTACATTTGTGATGAGATCTCAAAAACAGGAACAAGTGCATATTGACGTCAATCGTGCAAAAATTGATTGCAACCCATGACTCACAACCTTCAGTCCAGTGAGTAGGCAATACACAGACCATTCAAGTTTCAACATTTAGGAGCATGACAATACTTTTTCTTTTTTTTTTAGTTTGGAGCTAAATTTGTAATAGTCCAAACCATGGAGGAATTTTAAACAGACAAACAAAAAAAATAAACAATTGGGATGTCTAATTTACATCAGAAATCCCATCGCCGACTCTGTGAAACGAGAATTGAATTCCTTAATCACAAAAAAACCCTTTTAGACTCGTTTGTCGCAGCCAACACTTGAACAACATGAAAGGGTGAAGTAGATGAGATGCAGGCATGTTGTACAGATTCATGTTTTTAACCTCCCAGACCATGCGCAAGGAGCTAGTTAGTGCTATTCAAGTGATAAGTAACCTGACTGTTCGAAACTAGAAAATTAGACAGAGTGTAGTTTGTGTGGGGATCCAGCGAGCAACTGCACACTCCATGTGTGCAGAATTTGCGTACGGTCACTTGTTCGGTCTCCTGGTCCACTTGTTCTGTTCTGAGAAATCAGACTGAGAAATTTCAGAGCGAACCCGAGTTTAGTCTGATTGGAAATGAGCCAAGACCTCCTCGAAAGATGGGTTACTGGTCCCGAACTAGGGTCCACTTGGGTGTATTCAGACTGAAAATGTGTTCCGGATTATCAGGGGAAACGAAGTCTGGATCACTTTAAGCGAACCGAGTGTGTCCAGTCAGAGTATACTCTAAAAGCTTTAAGCAGAAAACAGTTAATCCAGAGTAACAGAAGAAGAAGGTCAAAATTCTGACCCCTGGACTTGAGCATGGAACGAAAAAGCCTCATAGAAACTGTCCTCAGGGAGAGGGGTAGAAATCCAACAAAATGTTCTATGCTAAAGGATCCTCTTTGCTCACACCTGATCTGATCAGTCCCAAGAATCCAAAGGAGAATCCAAAGACCTCAATCCACAACCCCAGAAATAATATAAAATTAGATCCAGCAGGCTGAGAACAGGACAGAAGTGGAGTATCTGGTATATTTAGCGTTTGCACAATAAATCAATGCAATGGTGAGTTCGGAATGAATAAAAAGCTCTCCAATTTCATCTGAGATGTGCTCTGCTTTTGTTTGTCATGAGTATTGAGGCAAGAAGCATTTAACCCAACCCAAAAGCTTCTTTGTTTTTGCTGCCTCTGTTCTTTAGATTGAAAATCCTAACAGAATTTCCTGTAAAGCCTTTTCTGTGTCCTCATCTGATAGTCCCACTTTCAATATTTCCTCTGATTAAAGCCCTAAAAACTGGGAGACACCACAAAATCTCCAAGGCTTTATAATCTGGAGACATTTTCAAGTTGTCTGACAATTTTATTGCCCCACCACTCCAATATCTTTTTAATCTCTCATTAGCCACCTAGCAAATCTCTTCCACATGAAAAGCTGCCTTTGTTCTCCTGTTGCTCAAAGAGTCAGAGATTTAAATAACTGCAGGCTAGTTATTTCCTAACTGCTGCTTTTGAAATTTTCCAAAAATCTTGTAAATGAAGCGGGAAAAAAATCTAAAACAATAAGAAGTTTAATCAGAAAATCTGCATTCTTTTAGACGTGTTTTTAACACAACCGTGCTTATCAAATGAATGTGATCTTGTGTATTGTGAATGCTGAAGGAAGTGCAGTTTGGGGTCTGTCTTTCAGAAGCAGAAAGCACAACAAATTTCGCCCTCAAAAAGATTTCATTCACACACTTACAAGTAACTTCCTGCTCCGTTGAGAGAGCATCTATAAAGTGAAATCTGATGTTTGAAGAAAACTGTGTTTTTCTTGAAGTGAGGACATTTTTGAAGAAAATTCAGCTTAAAATTGCATTTCCGAGCATGTCTTTATTCCACTGGTAATGTTAGGTTAGGGCTGTGACGGGCTTTAACACAGCGGGACATAACACTGAAAATAGTGAAACATTGGATTAATTAAGAAAAGTTGTAACATAAAAAAAAAATATATAGTTTTTTTCATCAAATTAAACAGTTGAATAAACCATCAACTAAAAATTTTAAATAAATTAAAAAAAAAACGAATACCTTTAACTGTGAAGATTTACAGAACTTTTCTTAAATGATCCAAAGTTTCACTTTTTCAGTGGATGTAGACAAAGAGCTCTCAGTTACAGGTGATGGGATGGGGGGGCGGGGTTGCTCTGTGCCAGCAGTCCCATCCACAACTTTGAATTAACTGCTGCCACTTTGCAAAAACTATGAAAATAACAAAGTAAAACTGCAAAAAATGTAATAATCATAATAAAAAGACCACTAGGAACACTTTAAAAATAGATCCAAATATAATCGGAGTTGAATTTAACAAGATTAAAGGTTTAAAGGTGCTTGAGCAAAATGATGGAGTACGTAAGTCTTCTTCAGTATGATCATGGTGAGGATGAGTGAATAACATTTCACCCAGATGAGTCAGCCCGTCGTCGGGTGAGAGGCGGGGAACATCCTCCACACGTTCTGCTTCCTTAACAGAGACAAAGGAGGAAAGCAATGAAACCCGTCGAGCTCAGGAGATAGTGCTGGGAATTCTATATCACTTGCAGGCAAAAATGAAGGCCACCCATACCACCCATGATGAGGCATCTTGTCAGAGTGAAGCTTTACGTCACTGGAACAGCCTGGTGGAGAACCACAGGTCTGTGGAGTCTACAAACTTTCAAAATGAAACTCAAGACTCACTTTCTTAGAATATATAAGTCATATAAAGTACATTTTTAGGGATTATTTCATTAAAATGTTTCATAAATGTCCCATTTATCAATTAGTCTGTTTATATTTAATTAAAAAAAACTTAATTTTATTGATTTTTCTATTTTTTCCTTCTTGTTCTGTCATCACTTTACATTTGTTTTAGTTTTTTGCAGACTTTGTAAAGTTTTAGTTTGTCTCTGGCAAACCATCCGGGATGCAATCACCATCATTGCAGGACACCAGCTAGGATAGGCTCCAGCAACTCCAAAAGCATATTTACAGTAGATGACGGATTTATTCTTTTGTCTTTCAGCGTATTTTGGGTCTGAACAATCTGCTTCATCTGACTTCACTGTTTATGTGGACGGCCGTCTGATAACACTTTACTGTACAGTTGAAACTGAATGTCTTTTCTGTTGCCTTCTACTGATACTAAAAGTCTTTAAAAGGTATTAACATTCCTATAAGTTAAAATGAGTTTGCGGGAAAACTCCAGTGTGAAAACAACCAAAAGTACCAAGTTTACTGCAGAAAGTTGATTCTACTTTGCTGAGTTCACTCTGTTCATGTGTCCTTAAACTACCTTGATAAGGAGGGCAACATTTTATTTACACATGACACCTTTCAAAATTTTTCTTTTTTTTAACACTTTCTTGCCAAAAAAAAAAACAAAACTCTATTTTTAAGGTTCACATCAAATATTTCAGTCCTTAAATCTGAGGTAAAACTCACAATGAAGAATGTTGTAGTTACTCAAAAGGCCACTAGGGGAGGGTTTCAGAAGGGAGCAATTTCTCATTGACTCCCAAGTTCAAATAATTATTTTTTTCCCCAAAAAATAAACAGTCTTGTGTTAACAATCCTTTAAAGATTTTTTTTCTTATATTTCTACTTAATAGCAACAATTTTCTAGTAGTCAAGGACATGTTCTGATGGGATTTGACGCATTAGTGAAGCATGTGGAATTTGTTTTAGTCAATATGTCCACTCTACTACAGATTTGTGATTAGTGATATCATAGATTATCATTTTTATTTTTTTTTAGCTCCGTCTCAAACCTGTGTAATGGTGATATGGCAGTTTACTGATCTCTACTTTGTTTTCATTGAGATACGCTGCTCACTAAATTTAAGACTTGAATTCTTTGGTGAAATTATAGAAAATTTGACAAATTCTAAGCAGCAGTTTTATTTTATCATAAAATCGGAGCTACTCTGTGGAATGACGGAATAGACTGTGTGGACTGTGTCAGTCTATAACTGCATGTATCAGCTTGAACATGAATCACAGCGATCACAAAAAAAAACTCAAAGAGTCGACTCATCGTCTGCGTTTCCATCAGAACCAGACTGTCCAAAAGTGGATTCTTGGTTGTAATTCCTGCATCGAACGTGGATTTGAAAAAACAACAGCTTATTTGGGCTGAAAATGTTTAGGAATTTTTTTTAATGCAAGTTAGTGGTGAACTATGAGCTGTCAAATGCATTGCACTGAAATTAATGCCAAACTAAATGTTTAATCTGCATTAAGTCTCAGATAATATGAGGACTTTCTGTTGGATGTCACGCATTTACAGTAAACTAATGTGCTTACAAAGGATGGATGAGGGTTAAACAACAAGGAGGAACAGCTGTGACTCAGCAGGGCAGTGACATATTTTATAATCCCATAATCAGACTCTTCTAGACCAACAAAACATTACTTTTTGGTATTTGTACTTTGTCGCCATGGTTTTATTACTTCAGCTGACAACTTTCCAAGGCCTTTACTAAGTCTAAATGCTAAACCAGCTTGTTTTCTAGTAGTGTGTATGCGTGTGTGTGTTTTGTTTTAATCAGCAGAGGTGGGTGGTGTGAGATGCAAAGACAGATTGACTGTTGATAACTGCTGTCTGATGCTGCAGACCACAGGGCTGTGAAACCACAGCTGAGGTCTGAATAATGAGGAACTATAACTGTCAAGTTCAGACCCCCAACATGCAGTCACACGCATCCACTGTATCGCTACCTGTGACCTGTACTGACAAATAATGTACCATTTACTAAATACCATACTACCCGCACTATATGGTGCACCAGATTATAAGGCGCACAGTTAATGAAGGTGTACTAATCAAGAGTCAGAGATAAGTCAGAACATCAGAAAGACTTTATTTCAGAACTTGTTTGTGGCACACGTTAGCCACTTTTGAAGCTTTCAAGTTCACGATCAACAAATAAAACTCTCAAAACTAAATATTTTAAGGAAAGTTGAATGAAAACAATGTAAAATTAAGTTAACTATTCAAAATGACATGTAAATATTAGCATCAAATGTGTTATAAACGTAAAATGGATGGTTTTACTTCAAGACCAGAGTAGTAAATTACAGATCAATAAATAAATATGTTACCGTCTTCTCAGAAAATGATAATTTTCTCTTTCGCATTTATGTACAATAAAGAATAAAACACATTATTATTTTCACAAACATTTAAAGCATGTTTCTTTTTGACCTTTATGTTAAAACAACAACTAAAAAAAGACCATTACATTCGCAGATGTCCCTAAATACTGAATTCACAATATCTGTAACTCTTCTCCTTTTTTTTAGACTTAAAAAAAAAGATTGACACGTAAAAAAACAGTCCGGCGCCAACTCTATGTTAGCTACATTAGAAGTGTTAGCCAAGTTAGCGTATTTGCAATACCTGTAACTCCCAACTTTGTTGTAAACAGGCTGATCCCACTAATACAGACTTTACTGTGACTTAACTAACTCCCCACTTTGTTAGTAACACTTTAAAAAGAACACAGCGCAACAAGTAAGCCACGTTAGCATATTCACAAAACCTGTAGCTTACCACTTTGTGTGTAACATGTAAAAAAAGCCAGACACTGCCACACGTTAGCCACTTTAGCGTATCCACAATGCCTGTAACTCCCAACCCTGTTTGCATGACGTAAAATACACTGAAACCGCTAAAGCAAATCTTATTATGACTACGCTAACACTCAACATTTTAGCAACACGTACAAAAAAAACACACAACGCAACATCGCTACATATTAGTCACATTAGCATTTGTCACCCATAGAAAATGACTTACTTCCAGTTCCAAACAAGAGAATTCAGTCGGTATTTTTCCGCAATACGTCCATCGCTATGTTGGAACCAGACATCCTCAGTAAGCTGTGATTGGTCCGTGTCGGTCTGAGTCACCCTTTCTATGACAACCACTCTCTCCAATTGGTAGTGAGCATGTTGGAAGGCCACACCCCTTCCACTGAAAGAGGAGACTGTCAATCAAACGCTTTGAACGTTTGACGTGTGACTTTTATTGAGGCATCTGACTAATATAGCTTAAATAATGTGTGCTACATTGAAAATATAAGGAAAAAAATTAGGATTAGCAAGAACATGTTACGATGTAGCAGAGTATTCTGATGTATAATGACTGAATAATAGCTGCTTGTTTCTCAATTGAAGTCTATTAGATTTCAGCTTTTTGGGACCAAGGAGTACTTCCTGTTTCAAACACGAAGGAGGAGGAGTCACTCTGTCCAGTTCTTAAATACAATTAATGTTTGCAACACGTAAAAAATAGACTGATACATCTAAAATAAACCTTACTGTGACTATGCTAACTCCCAACCTTGTTAATAACATGCAAAAAAAAAGTGTTAGCCACAGCAGCACATTTGGAATGACACCCAAACTTGATTGGAAATAATTATTCAAATTAATAAAACTGTAAGACGCTCCCAATTATAAAGAAAACTCATTTTTTGGAAAATAATTAAGACTTTTAAGTCTGCTTTACAGTGTAAAAAATACTAAAAACTTGCTAAAAGGTTGTGAAAAATTGCCAAAGTTGCTGCATCATCCTTGTTTTGTTTTCACCTGATTCCCCTGCACACATCCCACATGCATGCCAGCGCACTCCAGCTCATGACTCACATGCCAGTTATTAAAATTGGAAGAGTGTGTGGTGAAAGAATTGTCATGAGTGCGAAAGAGGCGGAGGAAGAGAAGCAGAAGGTCAGCGGGTTCCTCCACGCTCAACTTACGGGTCATGCCACCGAAACTAGCTTCTCCTCTTTGGCCTGTTCTCGTCCCAACAGGCTCACCACAAGCTAACGGTCGCAGTAAGAGAAGAGACCGCTTATGAAATCCCGGTTTGCCACACTGGGTCATACTTGGTTTGACATAGAGAGACGTGAGTCAGTGTCTCCTCAGCGTTTATCAAACTCACAGCCATTTTGTCTTCTTCCTTACAGCAAAAAAAAAAAAAAAAAAGTGCTGGTTTGCATGCTTGTGGCCTGCTTGTTGATATACGGACCATTTAATCTTCATGGTTGGTCACAACATGCTGGTTGGAGGAGCTGAAGTGCTTGGCAGGTGTTCAAAAGCAATGCGTGCTGACCTTTTGCTTCAAGCAGAAGTGCAGCAAATGTCAAAGAAGAAGCTTGGAACGAGATCCAGACGTGGAGCGCAGGAACACGCCGGGACACAAAGCGGGAGAAGCATCCGAGGACACAATCCAAAGCTTGGAGGAACATTTCGCCGCTTTAGACAAATAAAATAAACCAACCGCCCCCAATTAGAGTGAAGCTTTTTGGGTTTGCTTTCAGTAAAATAAACACGGAGGAGTAGCAGTGCAGTGCTGTGGGCATAATGACACACAATTAGTTTCCTCAAAGTTTACATGCTGCCGCAGTAAAAGTTTCCCATCGTTTTCCACATTCCCATTTTCCACTAGACAACAAAATCCAAACCCGATGTTAAGACACTGCAAATGAGCTGAGCGGTCCTGCGATAATGATGACAAATTCTTCTGTTAGAAGATGGCGCTAAAGATCACATTTATTTTAGCTTACTGTGCACAAAACCAGGAGATGGTTTTGAGATGGTTTCTGAAGCTGGGTTCAAACCCGCTCAGTTCACATGACCACCTCCAACTATAAATAATCGCGCGTAAATGCTTGTTTCAGGCTTTCACGTTCAAAACTTGGGTTCACGCTTAGCTATGCTCATTTTCAAGATCGTTTTTGGGCTATACGTACAAAACGTGGCCACTGAAGACGCGTTCAATGGTCAATCAGAGGCTCCGATTTTTCTAGTGACGTGCAGTTTGTGTCCATGACTCAGAATCTTTCACGTATCAGAATGGAGCAAAATTTGCTACGATTTGACATTTCGCACCAAGCCGCATCCAACTGTAGGCAGTAGTAAACAGTAAAAGAAAAAACTAAAACTGTCACATTCAAATCATTTTGCATAACTTCTACTATATATTTATTTTTGACAATCTAAATGTAAGGCCTGTTTGTTTCACATGTTTTATCATTCTAGAAGTCTGTAGTTTAATGGTGTCAAAATAAACAAGGTTAAAATGAAAAAAGTTGCTGAAGTCAACCAAAAGGTCATGTTACCACAGAATGTCATTGGAGCAATCTGAAGTTTTCAACATTATGTCACTATTTAAAGAGTAACCAAACAGTGAAGTTGGAGGCTGACTCCACCCACAGCCCAAATTTAAAAATCCAGTCTGAGAGGTGGGACTGGGGAACAGGTCTGTTATCATTACTGGAGCTGCAGATCATGATGTGGGACTTCTGAAATGACGTTGGACTTACATGGTTTGACCAATCACGAAATTCAAATGAAATGTCCTGATTCAACCTGTAAGGGGCAGCACACAGAAGCTTTGTTAAAACTATATTTTCAAGAATTAAACACATTTATTTTAATGACCAACATACAGCAGTTTTAAAACCACATTTATAGAAGTCAACAGGCAAAAAAAAAATTGATTTAGGGTGTGGTTATCCTTAAAAATGTATGTATCAAAGTCAAGGCCCGGGGGCCGGATCTGGCCCTCTGGGTAATTATATCCGGCCCTCCAGATCATTATGTTTTGTTGTTATTAATGGCCCAGTGTTCTCTTGCGCTTGTTTTTAATTTGTATAATTTGGACTTTTTTTTTATTTTTATCGTTGAGTAAAATATTTAATGTTAATTAATGTTTAAGTTGATTTATTCTGGAATAATATTCATAACTATGTTAAAAAGTTAAGGTTTCGACATTTTAAAAATTGGCCTTCTGGTAGCTTCATTTACTAAGATTTCTTAGGCTATTTTAGAGTTTAGCTAGCTGTTTTGGCTAAATTACGCTTTTTTAAAAGTTTTTTAGGGTATTTTGGAATTTAGCTACTTTTCGCTACATGCTAGCTGTTTTAGCTAATTTAGGCTTTTCTCAGTTTTTCAGGAAATTTTGAAGTATAGCTAATTTTTGATCTACATGCTAGCTGTTTTGGCTAACCTAAGTTTTATTTTCAGTTTTTTAGGTTAATTTGGCATTTAGCCAATATTTTAGCTGGTTATCAACTTCAGCGTTTTCAGATATTAGCTTCAGCGATTTTACCTATGAGCTTTAGCGTGTTTAGCTATTAATTTCAGCATCTTCAGCAATCAGCACTAGCATCTTCAGCGACCAAATTTAGCATTCACCATAGCATTATTGCAGTTAATATAAGTATTTCATAATTATGTAAAAAAGTAATGGTTTAACATTTTTTTCTTTTAAAGTGTTTTAAAGCGTTCGGCCCACAACCTAAGGTGTGTTTTGGATTTTGGCCCCTTGTGCGATTGAGTTTGACACCCCTGCTTTAAGAAGTCATTGCAGTTGGCATACACAGTTACTTCAGCAAAGTGAGTTGTTTGACATTATACACTTTCACAAAACATTTTCAGTGGGGGTAGTTTTCCTGTGATCATGTTATGAAAAGCTCCAGAGAGACTCACCATCCTGGACATCTTAAAAACTAAAATCCACTAAACTCCCACTCCTGACATCTTTTGATCTATTGTAAAGCCTTCCCAGTGGTCATTTTAATCCAAAATTTAAAAAAAAAACTGTTGTTTCTAGGATATAGCTTCTGCAGAGCGGCAGGAGTTCATTAAAAATTTGCATCTGAAGTTGTGGGCGGGACTGTACACACAGAGCAACCCCGCCCCCATCTCCTCCCCCCATTACTTAGAGCTCAGAGCAGAGAGCTTAGAGTATTTTCTCAACTACAATCTAATTTTTCGTCTGCTCCTGATTCGCAACAATTTGAAAACATAAAAATATGCAAAAATGCAATTTTAATTTTCACCTATAAATGTTCACTATCAGAAAAACTTCATAAGAACATGTTAAAAACATCACTTTCATTAAATCTTTCTTATTGTTTGAAACAGAATTTTGCTTTAGAACGTTTGTTATTTGGATATGTTTCTATTAATCAAAAAATTGAATCTCTAATAATCCAAACTCAGGGAAGTGTGACTAAACCCACGTTCACACAAGACGTTAAGCCCAATTTTCCCCATGGTGGTCACAGTGTGCAAGCAGGGAGGGGCTTCTTCTTTTTTTACTGAAGTCCACCACCTACAGTTAAAAGAGGTTTAGTGCAAAATGTCGACAAGAAGCAAATCTTGCTCCAGGCTTTTTCTTTCATAGCTCTTTTCCGATATTTGAAAGACTTGGTGTCATAAAATTCACGCCGGACAAAAGCCGCAATTATAAATGTCTCCTTTATTTACTATTAACATGTTTAAATTAAAACTCAATAACAGTTAGTTGCTGCTAGAATTTTGAAGCTGGCGAAAGTGTGGTACACTGGGGTTCTGTCCTCTATTCTCATTTACTTCACCTCTTCTCTATTATTTATTTATTTATTTTATTTAGTTCTCTGTGCTTCTGTTTGGTGCAGTGCAATTCACGTGTTGTTCCTCTTTCCCACTCGGGAGAGATTTCAGATTCCTGGTGGATTGCCTGTGCTCCTGTTCTTGGCCATGGACCGCGCCTCTGGTTCGGCTTGGCCGTGGACTTCGCCCCCAGCTGTCCACCAGTCCTATGTGTGTGAACATTAATCAAATATGTAGTTGTAGAGTTAGATAAGCTAATTCTTCTTTAGCGGTCCTGCTTCATCACGTGGTCGCCCCGGGATAGCTTCCCTCCTTCATGTGGACATCTCTAAAGTTTCTTCTTTTTTTCCTAGATTCAGGTTTTAGGAGTTTTCCTTACTGAGAATAAGGGTATAAGGCAAGGGTCGGCAACCTTTAACAGTAAAAGAGCCATTTGGGCTTGTTTTCTACTGATGAGAACCTAGAAGGAGCCACATTGACTTACTTTAGCCTTTAAGAAATTTGGATTTGGATTCATGACCTTCTTTTTGTTTTTTTAATAATTGTGAATAATTTCTATTTTTTTTTTTTGTCATGGACAAAAGCAAAAAAATATATGAAAAGAAACTATAGCATCTCTCAATATGTGTGTTTTTTTTTTTTACGTTTTTACCTTTAGTAGCAACAAAGCAAGCTCTTTGCTTAATTACTAGCTCAACTTCAAATTACAACATTTCTCTGTAAATTAGATCGGCCAAAAATGTTAGCATGTTGCTGAAATAAAAGCTAAATTCAAAATTAGCCTAAACCCCCCAGTAGATGACGAATTAGCTAAAAATATTAGCATATTGCTCAAATATTTGCTACACTCCAAATTAGGATAAAAAAACTAATTAGAGACCAAATCTGCCAAAAAAAAGCTAGCTTGTTGCTCAATTACTAGCTTAACTCCACAATAGCCTAAAGTTCCCCTCTAAACTAAATTAGTCAAAAATGTTAGCATGTTGCTAAAATAGTAGCTAAATTATCCAAAAATATTTCAGCAGACAACAAATTAGCTGAAACATCAGCATTTTACTAAAATATTAGCTAAACTCCAAGTTAGCATAAAATTCCTCAGTACACTAAATCAGTCAAAAATGTTAGCATGTTGCCCAAATACAAGCTTAACTGTAAATTAGCCTAAAAACCCCACATGATAACCAATTCGCTGAAAATGTTAGTACTGTATGTTGATCAAATAATAGCTAATCCCCAATTTTTTTGAAAATTATTTATTTTTTTATTTTTCTTCGGCCAGAGAGCCATCATGGAGAGATAAAAGAGCCACGTGTGGTTCTGGAGCCGCAGGTTGAAGTAACCACTCTAGTTTTGTCTGTTAAGTTTAGCATTCAGCTATTGTTTATATTTTATGAACGTCTTTCTGCTGGAAATTGTTTTGTGATATTGGGCTATATAAATAAAATTGAGTTGAATGATCAGTTTTCAATTGGTTGGCACTTCCATGAATGAAAAGTGACGTCATCCATAAGTCACTATCCAATCTGAGTCTCTGATTGGTCAAAGTCCAACCGGATATTTAGCATGTAGAGCCCCCAAAACACGCATGAACGCTCATTTACACAGACGTCAGCAGAAGTGGATGCTTGAACGCATGTTGACAATAGCAGATTATATTAGATTTATACCAAACTGGAAAATCCAGAAAAACATTTTCAGTGGCTTTTAAGTCTTGTTTTTGGGGAGAAAAAAATAATTGTTTTCATGTGATAAAAGCAAAAATTGTTTTTTCTAACAGGACGTAACTTTTTATTTGACACCTCATCAAACAGGTGGAAAATTCACAGTAGATCTAACCTTGACACACGAGTCAGGCTTGTCCGTCCACATTGAGCAGATATTTTTCTTTTTCTTAAATCAACATCAAGACTAAGAAAAAACCCAACATTTCTTAAACAATGCAACACAAAGACCATCATTTATCATGAAACAATGGTAGAAAACTGGCCTCAACTGAACGACAGAGAGCAGCACGTGATGTATGTGGGTTGGCTGCGAATTGGCACGTGGCCACTGGAGGAGTGTTTACAAAAGGGATTTAGATACTTAGCGTCCTTTTTCAGGCATGTTTGCAGTCCCTCCTCCACCCCTGCGATATGTAACGTGACCCAAAGTGCAAACTTTTGTGCAGCGACAAACCCCGCTGCTGAAGAGTGCAATCAAAGACAAGGAAAACAACCAATTTGACGATGAAGCATTTGTGACAAACCAAAAAAGTTCAATGGAGATCCTATCCTTGCTGACCGGCTGTTTTTCTTACAGACTGGGTAACAAAGCCTGAGCACCACCCAACCACACCAAAACCATCCCTGACTACACGCACAAAACTCCTTCCCTTTTTTTCTTTTTTTCCACAGAGAAAGAAAAAACAAGAATGGTCCATCGTTGTCTTGTGGCTAGTTATTTTCCCTTCAGGGCACCCATGGGAGCCATAGATTCAACATGTGGCAGGGCGAGTCTGGATTTAATGAGAAGAATTGTTGTGGGACTCTGAGAGTCAAACTTTAACTGTCTGCGGCGGGACGGAGGAGGGGAGGCTGAAGACGGATTCAGGATTTTACAGCACATTTTCACAAACTTCCCTAATATTCTTTTTTCAAAGCGTCAGAGGACTCTCCCTCGCAAACCCTGGAGGGTGTAAGGGGTATTTAAATTTTGCTGTTGTGTCATTACTCACAGCTTCTGGTTACAAAGACTAAACAGCGTCTGTGATGCAATCTTTCCACATGGATTCCATCAAAGATAGGGGAAAAATTGAAAGCGAAAGCAATAAATCTGCATCTGAGCTGTCATGGGCGGGAATACTCTTATAAGATGTGCTTTCATACAGCTATAATACTGAAGTTTCACCGATATTTGTTCAAATTGTGAGTGTGGGCCTCTTATCTCAGTCTGTGACTTTGTTATTCAAATGTGAATGCAGCGCCCCCTGCTGGAGCCCAATACTCCAACACTACACTTTGCTCACCCTAATAAAAACCAAATTACAAGATTTTTTTTACAATACAAACACTTTTGTTTCATTTTCGTTTTTCTTGTTTTCTTTTGCCTGTTTGTTTAAAAAGAAATCCTAAAACTGACTCAAAATCTTCACGTTGTTGTTGTTTTGGGGGAAAATGTCCCTTCACAGACAGGAACACTGTAATAAAAAGTCTCACCTCTTAACCCTCTAAAATCATTGAATTAATGTATGTGTTTTATCTCATAATCAAAACAATATTTTTCATTGTTAAAAAGCTCTGATATTTTTATGTATATCTTGTTAAAGGCACTCCACTTTTTGCTAGCAGTGCATAGCTTAGCATATTTTCTCTATAGGGTGTTTCAACAATGAATTTTTGAAATTATGTCAGAACTGTAAAGAACATTAAGCGAGACAAAAGTCTTTAAGATTTTATTCAGGGTGAATCTGAATTTTTTTCCCCCACCCCCCAGCTTCTCCCCATCTCTCCAATTGAAGGGAAAGGTGTCTGAAATCATTTCTTTAATGGTACGGCGAAGGGATGTATAGTCCTGTATCTCTCTGCCGGTAAGGCGAGCTGCTATTCTTCATGTGAGTGTACTCTGAAGGACAGACGTTTATATTTAACTGTAAGTAATGACTTTTTGTTGTAGCATTTCTTTTTTAAAGTTATAAAACCGACATTGTTGTGTATTTTCCGAGCGCTAGCAGCTCTGCGCTAACGTAGCTGAGCGGCGACTATTGATGACAGCATGAAGGGTTAATAACGTCAGAATTTAAAACACTTTTCTTCATAACTCTCCATTTGGAGGGTAAATGTAGGGCTAGTGGAAGAATTCTTATTTGACCTTTATTTACTCTTGAACTTGGTTGTAACTACACGTTAGCCGTGTTAGCCTAATCCGATTAGCTGTAACTCCTAATCTTATTTGCAACATGTAAAATATGTGTCCAGCATTTGCTACATGTTAGCTGTGTTAGAAGAGTTAGCATTAGCGTGTTTACAGCACCTGTAATTCACAACGTCGTTTGCAACGCAAACAAGAAAACAGACTAAAACCGCCACAGTATTACTGTGACTACGCTAACTCCCAACCTTGTTAGAAACATGTAATAAAACACAGTATGCTGCTATGCGTTAACCACATTAGCATATTCACAATAACACCCATACTTATTTACAACTTGTAAAAACAGCTAAAACAAAACTTACTGTGACTACGCTAATGCTACGCTAAAACATAGGGTGATACCGCTACATGTTAGCCACAATAACAACCAGTTATTGTTATTGCAACTTCTTAAATAACCATCTAATAACCACTACATCCTACTGTGACTATGCTAATTGCCAACTTTTTTGGGTCACATAATAAAACACAGTATGAGACCGCAATACGCTAATCATGTTAGCATATTTATAATAACACCCAACCTTGTTTACAACTCTTTGAGAAACCAGACAATATGTTACTGTGACTACGTTCACTGCCAACCTTGTTAATCACACGGAAAAAATACAGTGTGGCACCACTACATGTTAGCCACATTTGAAGCGTTAGCCCTGTTAGCATACTCCCAATAGCCTACCTGTATCTCCCAGCCTTGTTTGAAAAGAGTAAAGAATAATTCTACTAAAATTAACATTACTGTGACTACACAAACGCCCAACCTAGTTAGAAAGTCAGAAAAAAAAACATATTGCTATATGCTAACCATGTTAGCGTGTTTACAATAACACCCAACATTGTTTGCTACTCCTAAAAAAAGAACATTTTGATAGGGCGCCATGAATCAGTCAAAATCGCTTCAACATCAATAAAAACAACCAGAATTAATCCATATGTAAGGTACTTGGGATTACTGTTGTTTTTAAGCTTTATAGTGCCGAAAATACTGTAATAAAAGGGGCAACAGAATCTTATTTATTCCACTTTTTATTCAGGGTTGTGGAGACTTCATTAGCTTTTGTTTCTTCTCACACTTTTTTTTTGTCTGTTTGAAGGTAAAATAACAGAATATTTCACATAGGATTTCTAGATCCCATCATCTGAAGTAATGATATGGGGATTATGGTATACTCTTTGCCATCTTCCTAACTAGGTACTTTCTCCTCCTCCTTTGGAGATCAATTCATTGTGGTTCATGACTCAGCTGTGGTTGCGGCACCACCAATAGCAGACTAAGGATGGTGTCATTTTCAAACTTAGAAACATCTGTTTGCAATTTCCATTAGCAAAACAGATCATTTAAACTAAGTTTTTATATATTTTTAGGCTAAATATTTTACCTTTTTGTCTTTACATTAAAGTCAAGTACAGGTCACATGTGAAAGTGAACTTTTAGGGGGTAAAAAGTGGATTTTTGTCCCAGAAAAATCCGTTTGATACTTTCCTACATGTGTTTGTGGTGAATAACTCACCCTGACTAAGTGTTTGGCTAATGGGGTCAAAATGACCCCAAGACATAATCATGTGCAGCCTTGTTGGAAATGCAAACACAAACAAGTTTCTGCTTTTAATTTGAGGTCACTTTAGGAATGTATGTAGAATTTCAAAATGATTAAAAAATGTGATTAAAACATCTTTTTTTTTTAGGAATGTGTTTGGAATGGTCATTTTGACCCAACAACCACATAAGGCATTATTTGCTCCAGGAATTGGAAAAATCTCTGATACCAACATTTCATTCTGGTGTGTGGCTGGATTTAACATTTGGAAGAAAAAGTGTCATCTAAAAAAGGGAAGGCTTCTTCATCTGTAAACAAGCCACATTGTGAAGTCTTCAACTACGGCCGAATTCCTCCTCTACTCTTGTGAATTCTCCCTACTCTTAGTGTCTTCAAATTTGGACGTTACCAACCCTCGATGACATCATCAATAGTCGCCAGTCGGCACTTGGAAAATACATAACTTTAGTTTGATAACTTTAAAAATTAATGCTAAAACATTAATTACACTTAAATATAAATGTATGTACTTCAGAGCACACCATGTAAAGGAATGGGTTGCGCTGGAACACAGTGAAACATGGAACACCCTCACATTGGAGGGATATACAGTCAAAAATACTTAAAAAAATGACTTAGAACATCACTACAGCTCCAAATGCCCCTACGATTGGAGGGGTAGGAAGAAGACGTAGTGGAAGGGGGGAAATTTGGATTTAGCCTAAAAGTATTTTATGACAAGAAAATAGACTCACCCCAGTTCGTGTGTTACATAATTCTTGATTTGTGTGTAACTTTAATGCACAATTCTTGATCTGTAACTCATAAAATACTTTCTGTGCTAAGTACAAAAATGATGAAATTCAAAGAAATACAGAATATAATTTATACGTGCACTAATTGAAATTACATCAGCTTAAAACTAATTACAAATCTTTAAAAACAAATTACTTACACAAAACCACGTTTACGCACAAATCTGATGTGAAGCTCTTCTCATCTCAGAGAAAGAAAAGATTTGTGCGTAAGTGATGCATTTCAATGCTGCTGTGATGCTAGATTGTAGGGGGTAATACTATTTTCTCTCCGTTTTTCTTGATTCTTATACTTTCCCAGCTATTACACTCCGACTAAAGTCAAGTGCAGGAGTCAAGCTACAGATACATCGTTACATGTGTCACATCTTCAAGTGGGTCCTTTAACATGCTTTTAGCATGAAGCGTTCACACTGGACAAGCAAGGAGCGACTTCTTTGATTTTTCTACTGTTTACGAGCGCATGTGCGCCACCTACAGTTGGAAGAGGTTTGGTGCGAAATGTCATAGTGGTGCAAATCTCCCAAATTTTACTCCAGGCTTTTTCTTTCACCATCCATGAACGACTTGGCGTCGCAAAAACCGCAATTATTAATTTCTCCTCCACGATCAAACAGCTGTCACTTCCGCGAATTAAATGGGATGTCCTCCATTCGTCATTGCTAAATCCGAGCCTCTGATTGGTCAAAGTATGACCCGGTTAACGTGCGTTCTATTGTACGTAGAGCTGGAAAACGGTCGTAAAAACGTTCATAGGGACGTTTGAACACGAGAGTTTTGAATGCAGATCCAAATCACGTATTTATGCGTTTTTGTGTAGACTTTTAGTTGGTAGCAGCTTCTTGAACATGCATTTTGAAGAACTCTGTGAATGCAGACAATGTAAGGTGAACTTTAGTGAGTCCACCCACTGGCCAATCAAAGACAAACCCAGACGGAGGCTAAATTTGACCGGCTAAATGACCTTCTCAATGGCCTTGTGGAGGAGCGTCCACCCTGAGACTTTAAGGTTGAGAGTTCAAATCCAAGGCTGAGTCATACTAAAGATGCTTTAAAAATGGAACCCAAAGCTTTCCTGCTTGACACTTAGCTTTAAGGGGTTAGATTTGGGGTTTGAACCACCAAATGGTTCGGCTGTGCTTGGAGCTTTTTCTTATCCTGTTGAAATCAGAAGCAATCAGAAATTGGAGAGGCTCAAAAATAACGGTCAGAAGTTGCGAACTACAACTTAAAGCCACCCGAAAAAAGGCCTTAAATCTTCCCAAAGCAGCTGATTCACTGCTATCCTGTCAACACCCTCTGTTGTCATTTTATGCTTCATTCTTCTTCAATGGGGCTGAAAGTTTTCAGACTTGCTGCTCATTTCAAAAAGTCTCAAGAGGATTTTTGAAGGTTTCATTTCACGACTCCTCTGGTGAAAGTGCAACCTCATCTGGAAGGAAAACGCCACCCCAACCCCCCCAGTCCCCCTTATATGACTATAGAATGCATACATTTTTTACTCCATCATTGCTTGTGCTAGTTTCATATTTAAAAGGTTTGCTGAAAAGTCTGTCATCTGTATTTTTTTCTTTTTTTTTGTACTTTTCTGAAAGTTTTCTTTAAGTATCAATGAAAGAGTTGACACCGACTCCACTCGCTCAAGTCCAAAACAAGCTCAGAATTTGTGTTATTACAGCTGAGCTGCATCAAGAGAGTGGCAGAAGGAGCACAGACAGGAAAGGCCCAGGAGAGGGAGGGTCCGAGCAGCCCCGGGGCCACAATCCACAGACGGTGTGCGCATTTTTAAATAAAGTTCGCCCAACATGGCATCCCGACGTGTCTGTGCAGAAAAACTCCATTTCCTCTTGTCGTCTGGTAGGAAATCAGATGCATTTCAGAAAAACGTACCAGGAAAACAAGCAGAGTTTGTCTTTTTTTGTTTGTTTGCAGAAAACACACGTTTTTTAATTTATTTATTATTTGCCCAGATGGGAGCTTTGACGAGAATCGTGACTCAGATGGCACAGAGCGCTTTGTGCCAGAGTGGCTTGATTGTTGTTCCACAGCCGAGGGAGCAATAACTATCCAGATGTTTCATCGCTTTGACCTACTTCTAACCTGATGCAGCTGTGCACGCTCTTGCTGATTGACTTCTTCCACATCTGGAACGCTCCACGCTCACAACCATAGCAAATAATGCTTTCAATATGCAGAAAGAAAAAAAAAAATCGCTGAATTTGGGATTTTCTCTGCAAGTTTCAGACAACGTTGCATGAAAATTATTGGCAAACAAGTCATAAATGTGTGTGATATAATGTGTCGTTTCAGTATTAATAAAGTAGTTATGCCCTTTGCTGCTCAAATGACAAAAAAACTGATGGAAATGTGATACTTTACAATAATTTCTAACTTGTTGTGGAGGAGGAGGTCCGTTTAAATGAGACTCACAAAGGAACAAACCGTGAAAACAATAAAGAAACTCCTACAGATCCAGTAAAAACGTCGCCTTAAAACAGAGCTGTGAAAAATTCCAGAGAGAGAATACACCATGTGCATGATAACAATGTTAATGTGATATTTAAATAAATTATGACATTAGTAAAATGAAGGTTGCACACAGGTGTAGTGGTTAGCACTCTTGCATCACACCCTAGTTCAAATCCCTACTGGACCCTTTCTGTGTTTTAGTTCTCCTCTTGCATTTATAGGATTTCTCCCATTTCCTCCCACAGTCCAAAAATATGCTTCATAGTTTAGTTGATGAATGTAAATTGTCCACAGGTTCTATATCTTCACCCCAATATTGGCTGAGATAGGCTCCAGCAACCTCAAAACGATTGTGTTTAGAAGGTGGAAGGTTGGATGAATAATCAAATTAGAATGAATAATCATATTTTATAAACAAGCTAGTTGTTACATGGTATTTGCATTAAAGGGTCTATATCAGGGGTGTCGGACATACAGCCCACAAAGTTTAATCCGGCCCAGTCATGAAGATAAAAAAATATAAGAATGTTAAGTTAAAAAAAGAAAAGAAAAAAAAAAGAAAAGGAAGTTCCTAGTCTGTTCATGCGGAAAGTTATGGGTATTTAAAGAAATGGCTGCAATACACAATTCTGCCACTAGGGGAAAGCAAAGAAAAAGCAAAACTGGCTTATTAAGAGATGAAGAAATAAACAGCATTTCTTTGCCAAATCCGGGTAAGACGCAGTCAAGTTCTCTGCCAGCCTCACCACTGTTAAGTTTCCATAAAAATAATCCGGCGTGACTCCACAATTACCAGTGATCAGACTACTAGGTTGTTTGAGGATTTGTTTGTCCAACTGACATAAAAAAGCAAAACAAAAACAAAGCTACAGATAACAAGTTGTTTTGCTGTTATGATCCTGGTCCGGCCCACTTGAGATCAGACGGGTTGAATGAGGCCCCTGAACCTAAATGAGTTTGGCACCACTGCTCTATATCATGCAAAATCAACTAGCCCCTCCCAAGTTTGTCCTTACATTGTGATGTCACAAAGAACATCTGCCAGCTCCGCCCCTTGGCTAACACACACACACTTCTTTCTCCGCTGAACTTGTGGTTAATCAGCAAAACGCTTTCATTTTACATGCACAATATGCACATCCATCTTTGCAAAAGTTCAGATCTAGTTTGTTTTTTGTGGACAAAATGAGGTAGTTTCTAGGTTGACGCCATGAAATGGGCGGCACCCACAAGGAGCAAAAGGCGGAGCCTCGGAGATCAAGTCGTTTACTTCCTGGTAGGGAAAGAGCTCACAAAGTAACTCTTATTCATATATATGGATATATTTTGCTCTGAAAGACTTAGGAGAATCGTGGTATAGGTCCTTTAATTTCTATTTGTTGTGTTCAGCTTCTAAGTAGAGCCAAAAATAAAAAACACTTTTAGTTAATGTTAACGCTTTGCAGGAGGAAATCATTATAACCTTCACCAACATTTGGCACAGCCCTCTTTAACACTCCTTAATTTGGAGGTAGGATTTAAATTAATAATTTATGTTTTTGCATTTTAATTCTTCTCTAGGTCTAATTTTTTAATTGGTATTGAGATTTGGACCTCAAGTTTGTAACAGCATTCTATTATATTGTATTCTATTCTATTCTAGAATGAAGAACAATTTTTCTATTTTTTATGGTTTCAAAGAAAACTGCTGTGTTTGTTATAAATATTTAGGCTAGTTTTTACATGTATCTTTTCTAGTAATGTTATTCACATGACTCATCATCCTGTTGTTTAACATGAAATATGATTAGCTTTGATGCACACTGGATTTTGATTAAAACACATTTTATTCATGAAAAATAAAACTGTTTTGACTATTTTATGTTGTACTGAGCGACACGATCTTTTGTAACCTCAACTGTGTTAACTTTAGGGAGAAAATCCTGAAGGTTGAGCCTTTACCTGAGCATTCTAGCAGCTGTTGGTCTATGTTTGACATGGTTTGAGGAGCAGGATGCATTGAAAATAAGAGTATGTGACTTTATGATAGTGTGTTTTAAGTAAAATCTCAATAATTATTCTTGAGCAGTTCTAAGGATGGTGCTCTTTAAGGTTGTTTTTCAGTTATTTTCTCGTTTTCTTATGTTCTGTTTTCAGGTTTTGTGTCACATTCACACCAGGTTCAGATTGCTGATCATCCACAGCTGTCTTCATTTACCATCAGTGTATTTAAGAGTCTGGTTTGCAGGTCAACTGTTTTGTTGTCTTTGTGTTTCTCATTTTGCTTATGGGTTTTTCATATTTAAGGTTAATTTTAAAGCTGACCTCTTGCCTTTTAGGTCCTTCACCAAAACCAGTTCCTGGGAAAAAAGTGCAACATTATTTTATATTTTTCATGTGTCGTTTTTTTTTTTTTT
>NC_050534.1:8204692-8215083 GCF_002922805.2 Oryzias melastigma
CTTATTTTGATGTAGAAAATGCACTAGGTGGACCATATGGTCTGGTCTGTGCAACAGGGAAAGGAAGAGGGGGCGGGGCTGCTGTGCCTACATTCCCACCCACAACTCGGAGGTGAATTTTGAATAAAGTCCTGGTGCTCTGCAGAAAGTGCTCTGCACTTTCTTAACTTTCTGCAAAAATGTGGCAAAATCATAATTAGAACACCACTGAAAACGCTTTGAAAATTGATCAAAAGGTGATCAAAGTGGGATTATAAATTGAATTAATCTTTTATTGGTAAAACATCAACAAGAAAAAGTAGAATTCGAAACTTTATAGTGTATTTATTTTAAGATGTAGATATTGTCTACTCCTTTCAGTTTTTTAAAAAAACAATGCATGATGGGTGTTTTATTTTAGCAGGAAGCTTAAGTGAAACACCTTTACTGTGTCCCGTTGGTCTGTTTCCTGTTCCTAATGCCACAGTTATGCAGTTATGGTTCTCACCATGCAGCAATGTGCCACTCCCACTTTTAATTCCCATCATCCCTCTGCAACTGCTGCCCTTAAGCCACCTGCAACACATTCATAACACCACCCCAACACCCTCTTCATTCCCATCACCTCCTTCATTTCATCCTCATCCTCTGACTTCTCCCAGCCTCTCTCCATGTCCTCCGCCGTGAAGTTCACGTCTACCGGAGCTCTTTTGGGAGTTTTAGCAGATGGCATCTGACAGGAACCAAACATCTTTGTTACTTACCTCGACTCCGCAGCTGCGCAGCTGTATAAACAGGTTTTATGTAAAAATGTGAGCGGCGCAGCCAAGCACAGAGGCCCTCATCAGGTCCAAATGAAAATAACTGTTCTTAATAATAATGATGATAATGGCTGAGGAAATGCCTCAGAGATGTGACTGTGCTCTTAAGTGACAGAGAAGGCATGGAAACATGCAAGAAAGGCACGCATGGAAGCTGAATTAAAACTCTATTCTAAAAAATGAACTACTGTTGGTCATGAGGAAACGAAAATGTATTGTTTTTCCAACTTTTGGTCATTTTTGAAAACGTGTCTTGATGCATGTTTACACTTGTGTTTATTTTCTTCTTTCCTCCTTCTTCTGCCTGATTTTGTGAGCTTGAGAGTTCTCCTGAATGCTGGTCCGAATCTTGGTCCGCCTCTACGGTCAAGGGTTTGGGTTTACTTGTAAACAGACTCGGGTGTGGTTCACTTGAAAGAAGGTCAAATTTCAGTGGCTAAAAGAAGGAAAGTGATGTCAGCGCAGGTTATTGTGAGCAGTAAAGACATAATGGCTTCCAACACTGATCTGCACCAGTGATCACAAAAAAGTTATTAATAAATATCTAGTGTGTAAACATTTTGTACTGAGGAGGCATAGTATTGTGTAGTGTAGTGTGGTGTAGTATAGTATGGCATAGCAGGCAAGCATTGAAGACTGTAGTGGATAAAACTCCATATTTTCTTCGTTCCATCCTTACAATTCCAACTAGTCCTCCTTGTTTGTGTTCCAGTGACTTTCTCACCGTGGTTGTACCCTGGGTTCAAACCACCCTGGGCCGCTGTGATTCTCTTTTTCTGCCCCCATGACTGGAATGAGCTGCAGAAAACCCTGAAGTTGTGTACCGAGGTCTCATTAGCTGCATTTAAGACATCTTTAACAGATGTAATAAGTGAATCCAGATGTTTTTAACTTTTTTTTTAATTAGTTTCCTTCTGTCTTTTTATTGTAAATATTTACGTTGCCTCCTGTAGACTTTTTATTGAAAATATTTAAATTATTGATGTGAGAATATGTCATGTTTGTATCTGTATGTAACTTATTACTCTGTTGTGCTGTTTCTGTATTGCTGATGCGTACTCAGGTTGTCGCGTAAATGAGAAATTTTCTCAATGGGCTTGCCTGTATAAGAAAGGTTCAACAATAGTTTTGTGTAGTGTAGTGCAGTATAGTATGGCACAGTATACCGTAGTGTAGTGCACTTTACCTTAGTGTAGTGCAGTATAGAGTGGCGCAGTATATTGCAGTACATTATACCTCAGTGTAGTACAGTATACCTTAGTGTGGTGAAATATAGTGTAGTGTAGTATACTGTAGTCTTGAGCAGTATACCTTAGTGTAGTGCAGTATAGTATAGAGTAGTTTATTGTAGTGCACTATACCTCAGTGTAGTGCAGAATATTGTAGTATACTGTAGTGTACTATACTGTAGTGTAGTTTAGTATAGTGTAGTATACCTTAGTGTAGTGCAGAATAGTGTAGTATACTGTAGTGTAGTTCAGTATAGTGTAGTATACCTCAGTGTAGTGCAGTATAGTGTAGTATACATTAGTGTAGTGCAGAATAATGTAGTATAGTGTAGTATACCTTAGTGTGGTGCAGTATACCATAGTGTAGTGCAGAATAGTGTAGTATACCATAGTGTAGTGCAGAATATTGTAGTACAGTGTAGTATACCATAGTGTAGTGCAGTCTACTTTAGCGCAGTACAGAGTAGTGTGCTTTTAGACCTTTTCTCTTTTAGGGTCTAAACAGTATTTATTTCAAATCTATGCTTCAGACATTCTCTTACAAATTTACAAATAAAAATGTCTACAAAGAAAATGTATTTTTTTCTCTGTATGTAAACCCACTCTCTGAGTTATAGATTTTAACATTTGTATCAAATGGTACTTTCTACAATTATAGCTATAAGGTCCAAATAAAGCATGTGTTGGTTTAAGAAATGACTGCTAAAGCAACAGCTTTTATATCAGAGTGTGAATGTGTGTGTGAATGGGTCAGTGACTGTGAAGCACTTTGGGCCTTCGAAGGAAGGTAAATAGTGCTTTATAAGTATACGCCATTTACCATTTATACAGATACATCTATAATGATCTATATCCAAATTAGTAGAATATTATGAACAAATTTCATGCCTTTAGTCAGTTAAAAAAATAGCATTTCATATGGTGACTACACCTAGATTGAAATCTTTCAAGCCTTTATTCTTTGAGATTTTGTTTTCTTAGAATCATTTGGATATCACATCAGATCTATCTGAAAAGGATCTTTTCAGCTCAAAAGTCAGGGCTCTGAAAAACTATGTTCACTTCTGTGCACTCAGCACTGGGTTGGGTCTCTTTGTATTAGCTGCTGCATCGATGCACCGTATCATGCAGGTGATCAGTGTGTGATCAGCACAGGTGTAATGGAATAGGTCTGGTGTCTTTCGTCGACCTCTTGTAGCCATTGACTGTTTATGAGAACTTCACTAAGTACCCCCTCCGCCAGACAGATGCATCAATAAAAGTATGCGGTCTAACGTTCAAAACATTTGATTGACAGATACCTCAGAGTCCACTTTCAAGTGGGAGGGGTGTGACCTTCGACAAGCTCACTCCTGATTGGCAACAGTGGTTGCCAATCAAAACATCATGTGGATTACCTGCCCTTGGCAATGCATCAAATGTCATACATCAGGCACGCAAACAAGCATGTGTTTGTGTGTAGACATGAACAGGCAGGTGTGTTCAGGTGAGTATGTTTTTACTAGTGATGTCACTGGTTGTAGAAGGGAACGTGTCGAACCCTGGAGCATTTTTTTTGTTTTAAAGTTGACGTCTACAACTTTTAAAAGAACATCTATGTAGGTCAGAAAAACAAGCTGACACGCACACCTGCAAACGAACACACAGGTGCATACATTTCCCATAAGGCTTTGCTTCAGATGGAAGCTGAGGAGTGTTCTAAGGCTAGAACGACTCACTTCTGCTGAATGCTTCTATGCTAAACTAAAATTACTGCAAAGTAATTCACAAATGTGGATTGTGAGACAAAACATTTAAGGCATTGATGCATGAGATATTTTTTGAAGTGGATTTGTTGTGTGTGGAGCGATAGTGTATCTACAGGCCATGTACAATTTGAACGTTGTCCGTGTAATTTTGGTCTTTCATGATACACACATGATATATATAACTCATAAGTGTTTCTAGCGTTCGTTATTCATTGAGCACAGATGACCATCGAGGGTTTTGACCTACAGGTTTTTATGTGAATTCAGTTTTGAGCTGTTCAAAATTTTTGGTTGATTGAGAATTACACATTTTTACTGCGTAGTTTATGCATTATTGTCGTAATTGTGCATGATTTTTGGTGAAATTCATAGGGAAATTTGTGGCTTTCCACAAACGTTCCACGTAACAAACTTTTCACACATGCACCACCAATGTATAACTTTTCTATTGTGTCTATAACGCACATTTCAGGTTAAAATGACTTAACTGATAAATAAATCACTCATGAATTGCATATAAACGGCACAATAATCACGCACGATTCACACATAGTGTGACAGGTATACAGTATAAATCGGCTGATCTTTCACCTCCCCAGCAGTCTATACCAAGTGCAGGTCGGGTTTGTAGTTCTGTTGTTTTTTTCATGGTCCTTTGTGATACATCTGTGAACATTTCCTACATATCCTCACTCCTTACTCATCATGTATGGACATTTGGTTCTGGCCGCTCCACGTCACTTTTTCATGTTTTGGCTGTCCCTAACTTGATGTTTTTTGACTTGCTAGCTGTTCCCATTAAATCACAGATCCTCAACCCTCAGGACGGGGTATCGGACGCGGAACCAATATTAGGTTAGGGTACTGGTATTACATGTACCAAGTATTGGGAAACACTGATTAGACTATGCATTTTTTCTCTGTTTCTTAGTATCAAGCAGCCCTCGGATCAGTACTGGTTTGCGGACTGGACGTTGGACACTTCTGATTTAATAGGAACAACCAGCACATCCGAAAACGATGAGTTGGAGACAACCAAAATGACAAGTGAAAGAAACCCGAACCATACGTCCATATATGTTGGGAAGGAGAATGTGTCGGAAATTTCACGTAAAAGACCAAAACTCTTCTCTTTTTTTCCACATGTATTCATGTATGACCAATTTTCATCTGCGTGAATTGTACGTGGCGGTTGTGTGTGTGACACGACCTTTAAATGGAACCGCTGGTTGATTGAACCTCTGCCTCAAAGTCCATAACAACACTAAAGCTCACTTGAGAGTTCTCTGGTCTTGGATGAGCTTTTCTTCTGGCGCAAAGTCATCTGCACAAGAATCTGGCGGCCCACCAAGGATAATATTTGCCAAAGTAGCTTTGTTTCCAACCTTTTCTGTTAAATACATTCTACAGCTTCCATTTTCTTATGTGCGTTAAGAGTCTGGTTTCAGACTCGGCCTTGGGTTTTCAATCAAAAGCTCTTTCATAAAGTGTTCAAAGTGAGGGATTTTAATCAGTCGACACAGCTGTGCAGAACGAAAAAAAATTCTCATCTGCTTCATGTGGTTTCAATAATTTAGCTCGATTTTTCTTTTGGATTTTGAACCTGAAGATATTTCAGTTGACATATTAGCTCAAAGAAAGGAGGATCTTGATTTGGAGCAGGTTCAGGTCACGTTGAAAAATGAACTCTCGAAGAGTTTTAAAAAAACTAAAACAACAAAGTGGTTATTTATTTATCAAAACACATTAAAAACTGGTGTAAAAAGTGGGAAAAGGGCAAACTTGATGTGTGCTGACAGTTCTGCTGCTTTGTTGCAGTAGAGTGTTGTCAACCTGAGGCTCAAGAGCCACATGTGGATCTTTTACCCCTTCAAAGTGGCTCTCTGGCTAAAGAAAATTAAATAATTGTAATTTTTAACAGTAAAGATTACGAAATTAAAAGCCTTGTTTTGCCTGTGCTTCATCCACATTTTTATATGTGTGTTTATATATATATATATATATATCTGCGTGTGTGTGTGTATATAAATATTTATGTACCTTTTCCCTGGATCATAAACCAATAAAACATTTTTATGTTCAAGTTAACAGGAGCAGTAAGTAGGAAAAAGGATGACAGCTCACCAAGAAGGCTTAAATACAACAATTGAAAATGACTTTTTTCGTCTTGTGTTGTTCAAAGCCTTCATTAGCTGCACTGGGATGATCCTGTTTGGCACCGGAAGTCTTTTATTTTGAAATTAAGTCAGATGAATTTCTGTCTAAAGTAAAAAAAAAATCAAATAAAATTTAAAATTTGAACAAAATGCTAGTTTCTCCTTCATATTTATTTTTTTATGGCAAAAAAAATGTATGGTAGAATATTGCTTTCCATTAGCAGGATAATTTTTTAGTGAATAAAAAGAAAAAAAAATGTGTTTACCTTGGGGAAAAAAAGCTAACATATTGGAAAACAAACTGGAAAAACAATGAAATGCTAAAATTATATCAAAATCATAACAAATTCCTTAAAAAATAGACTTCGAGCCACAAAGTTGACCACACCCACAACATGAGCGTCCAGCAGGTCACTCACGGACTTTGCTGCTTTGTAACCAAAAAAAATGAAAAAAAGTGTAACAATAATCTCGGAAAAACATTTCCACAAAAATGGAAAAGAATTAAGATAAATAAACTCTAAAAAAATAAGAATCAGAATTAAAAAAGAAGAAAAAAATGAAGAAGAAAAATGGAACCAAAAACATCGTTAACCAAAAACATAGAAGAAAAATTCAGCCAAAAACAAGGACATTTTTTTGAACCAAAACATGAAAAAACATTTTTGAAACAAAAACACAGAAACAAATTTAGAATGATAAACAGGGAAAAATATTCAAATGAAAAAAATTAGAATAAATAAACTCAGAATTTTTTTAATTAAAAAACACGGAAAAAAATAGAACCAAACACATGGAAAAATGTTTTAGCCAATAACTTGGAAAAAACTTGTAAACAAACACAGAAAACAGGGGAAACGTTTGATGAAAATCATGGAAAAAAATAGCACGAATAACACAATTTTTGAAAATGCACAATAAAATTAAAACAATCAGGCATTTTTTTTGTTTGTTTTAATACAATAAGCTTCTCTATAACTATGTTGTTTTTTTTTTATTAAAAAAAATATGAGTAATTCAAATGTCAAATTTTCCTGAAGTTTAAACTAGGACCCCTACTAGCTTTTATCAGTAAGAAACAGGCCCAAATATCTCTTTTACTGTGAAAGATTTCTGCTTTAACCCTTATATTCTGTTCGGGTCAACATTGACCCAAACAGAATTTGGGTCAAGTTTGACCCAAATAGAAGGGTTAAAGATTCCCAATGAAACTGAAATTGGAAGTGGATGGAAAGGCAGCAGCATGTGATGGACCTGAAGCGCGCTCAGTGTTTGGAGCTCTGCCTGCTGCAGGTGCAGGCTCAACATATGGACCAAGTCTGGACCTCCCGTGATAAATCAGTCTCAAAACGTTGAAAAACAAAGATTCTTCAAGTGTGTGTGTGTGAGAGAAGACAGTCTCTTCATTTTGCTGCTCTTTGAACTGCTCTAAAACCACTTGACTGGTTGAGCTCTGCGTTTCCATTCACAGTGCTCATGTGTGTTTAACACTTGTAAGGCTTAGCGGCACTAAACCAGCTCTGAGTGATCTTTTTCAGCTTGTTTGTTGCTTTTGTGACCATCTTCACTTTGAGACCTCGGCTTTGCTTTTAATGGATCAGTACCGGAATTTTCCGTCCCTCCCCCTCCCCTCATTCAGAAGCGTCTTTGAAGATCAAAGAGATGCTTGTTTGCATGTGACCGAGTGCCCTCGCGTTTCTCTCAACTTGCACTGTACGCCGCGGCGTTTGGCCGCCTGCCACGGCTCCAGCCCTCCGTCATAAAACGGCGGAAACCCCTTCAGTCCGTTGTTTGAAAGCTCTCGCCGTGGTGGAGCAACCGCAGCCCTCAACAACAGAGATTTGCCAACGTATCTGCGTAGTATTATTAGGAAACGAGCGGCGAGGTTCGCTCCCGACTTGCTTTCCAGCACATTAGTGCCAGGAAGCCGTTCGTTTTAATGTCAGTGGTGTATTAGTGCTGCCATGTAGTGTTTTGACTGTAACTATCCCAGCATTTACTCTAAATATACACATGGCATTCTTGTCCTGCTGAGCATATCTTTAAGGCATATTTAAGTAATTACTGGAGATTTTAAAATAAACACATCCGGTGTACAAACTTTGTTTTCTTTCCATGGTTTCACGTCCAACACTTTATGACTTTCAAGTTCAGGCAATGAGACGTGTGACCTCTTTCAGAAGGTTTGGGCTTGTACATTCGTTGCTGTCTGGGTTTAAAAATGTCATTTTTTTAAGAGCCGGCTTCCTGGTTACTTCAGCCTAATGGCACGAGTGGAATGTGACTGTAGTGAGTTAAAAATGGCTCATTTAAAGCTCCCGCTTCAGTCTCTTATCTCTCATTTGATCTGACAGTGTTGAGCAGACTTACATCCCTCATTATCCCTTTTAAAAACCCACTCTGATCAGCTTTTGATCAAAGCGTTGTTCTGATTATGCCGTTTTTAGCCATTTTTTGTATCTTTTTTGAAATTCCCTTCTGATTTGTGGTGCTGAATAAGCCTACCCTCATTTCCCCTTCATCACTTCTTTGATTAAACACTATCCCACTAGCTTACAGCTCCTCACAACCACAATGTAGTGACACGTGTCGTTAAACATGCTCCACTATGAGCTAATGTGCATTCATTGCCATTGACGACATGCACAAATATCTGCATGTTTGAACATAAGATTTATGGGTTCTTCAGCTAAAATTTAAAGAGGTCCCATTAGGAAAAATTTCTTAAAGTTAAGGTCCAGAAAAAAAAAAAGTCTAAATATTTAGTATAATATGTTAAAGTTGCAGAGGATTTGTAGCACATCTGGATGTACTTCATCACCAACTCTCACTGTAAATTAATTTAATACAGTTTAAAACCGTTTGACAATATTTAATTGAACTATGTGACACACAGCAGGAACACTACCAGGACAACTACAGACATCACCGAGACTAAATGAAGGGGGGATTAACCAACCCTCAAATATAGACGCCATCGTATTACTTTTGCATCAAGTCGGACCCAGATGCTGGGTCCACATGATCCAACATCTCAGTCAAAATCTAGGTCCGAATGACCCAACATCTGGGTCAGGACCTGGACCTAGATGCTGGGCCCGCATGACCCAACATCTGACATTTAATATTATTTAATACATCTAATATTTTAACAATATGCTTATTGTTTACAGTAGCCTAGACATTTTTACAGTTTTTCTAATTTAATTTCTAATTTAATCTAATTTCCATTTGGCATCTAGTGAAGGTTTTTTTTAAGGCAAATTTGAGATTTAGCTAATATTTTTAGCAAGCTAGCAACTTCAGCAATTTCAGCTAGCAGCTCAATTTTAAGCAGCCACATTCAGCTTCCAGCATCTAGTTTGTTTTTGGCTATTTTTTTATGAAACCTGAAGTGGTTTGTTTTGTTTGTTTTTTTTTCTTCTTTTCATGTTGAACTTTCTTTTTTCCTTCAAGATCTTCATTTATCAATGAACTGTGGGTATTTACTGTAAAAAGAAATGGATTGTGGGAATTTTTTTATCATAACTGTACTGCGGTTTCCGTTACTGGGAATCAGAATAAAATAAGTAAAATGTCCAAAAAATACTACTGGTATGGCAATATTTTTTTCTTGCCGAACAATCAAGCACAAAGACTCTTTATTATAAGCGAGTTGTCCTCACTCATTTCGATTAACCTCGTTAGTATTTTAGTTAAATAAAATGAAATTATTTCAGAATTTGGTTCATTACTGATTTTACAACATTATTTTGCTCTAAGAGACCCACAGCAAAGATGACAGTTTTCCAGCAAAAAGTGTGTGAGGTTTTCTGAATGAAAGTTTTTTAAAATGTGACTCCCCAAGAAAAATCTGAGTCCTAGTTGAGTTTGACTCTCCCTTGAAACGAGTAGACTGTTGCTCAGAAAATCTCTTGATGTTAGGTCTGATATTACAAAAACTGGAACACAAATGAGTCCTCTCGCATCACTCAAAGCATTTTTCTGTTGACCTGTTGGATGACTTACTCTGTATCTACACTGTGTCTGAAAAACTTTATTAAAATACACTCATCTGGACTGTTGTGATTCTGTAATGAAAAGTTGCGATCATTTTTAAAGGTTTTTAAATGTTTTTTAGGGATAATGGAAATACAGGAAATTTCATTTTAATTTGAATTTTATTTATTTATGTCCTCCATCATGATAAAAATGCCACAGAAACATGTTAAAATCACAATTTTCATTGGAGTGGGTCTATATTTACATGTATTTTGACCAACAAACTTTTGAGCATTGATCTATTTTCAAACCTGCTGAATCCATTTTGGGTTCAGGGGTCAGCTGGAGAACTATCCCAGCATCCTCTGGATGAAGTCGGGGTGTACTGATGACAGGTTGTTGGTCTGTTGCAGGACCACACACACCCAGAGTTTAGAATCATCAAAGAACCTATGAAGCAGGTTTCTGGACTGTGGG
>NC_050534.1:8221597-8250403 GCF_002922805.2 Oryzias melastigma
AGGGAGACGTTAGAACCACGGCTGAGCTAACAGCAGCTCACTGACCGCAGTAGAAAACATTACAACAGTGATAAATTTTACTTTAATGTCAGACACGCTGGAATTGTCTGTCTTTTGGTCTGTTTACAATGATTACGTGAACACATAAAAATGTTGGCAACTTTTACCTGGTGAGAGAAGATCTTTTGCAGCTCCATTTTTCTCAAACCCAAAGCTAATGCTAGCATTAGCTTTGGCATTAGCTTACCTTCATAATTAAACAAGCAGCATTCAGTGAAGTACTTGTGAGGTTTGACTAACTTTAACAGAGTTGTCAGAGAGAAATAATCCACGACTCGTTTAATATCATCCATAGGAATTATGGGAAGCAGCTATGCTGCTGCGTTCTGCAAACACAGAGGCAGGAATGATGACATTTGTACTCTGATTTGTGGACGATCTAAGAGGAGGAAACCAATACAACCAGGTAGGACATTTATACGTTAAATATTGTACACATTTTGGTTAAAATTGGTTAGGTTACCCTTTATTAGTTATGTAAAATTGCTTTAAACAGTGTTCAGAAGTCAACTTTCACATTCTAAACAACATGTACTCTAAACAACATAAAAGGGTCTATTGTGCCTAATAAATTACCCGATATAAAATGTGAAATGAATTAAAATACAACATTGTGCATTTTTATTTCCACTGTTATTGTTCTTTGAAGTAAAGAAGCTATTTGATTGCAATTTGATTCTTAATTTCACTGTTTATTAAAGTTGTAATCTTAAAATGCATGTCATTACAGGTGCTATCTAAGACAGGAAATTAAAATACAGTTCAGCAGGACATTCATTAAATAAATTCTGTTAATTTTTCTTTTGAAACTGATAAGGTTACCGTTTATTATTTATGTAAAATTGCGTCAAACAGCATTTAGCTGTCAGCTTTGCTGTTCTAAAAGTTACGACTTTGTTGACCTATCGCCATTTTGTGTGACGTCACTGTGAAAAGGGTCTTTACTCCTTTGCAATACCCATCGCTAATGCTAACTGTTACGGTATATTAGACGTTTTTGCAGTTTTTCTAAGCTAATTTGGCATTTGGTTATTTCTTCAACTAGCTCTTTTGTCTCATTTAGCATCTACTGCCAAAATCCAAGGACAGAATCCGTTTCTGTGCATGTGAATGGTTTTACGTAGAGGGAGATATCAAGAATCATGTTTTCTTTCCACTCTAACATCTCGTCTCAGCCTCAGAAATGAGCCTCATTTCTTAGGAATTCGTCTACGTGCACAAGCGGCGTTCTGTATTTCTTGCTTTCATCAATCCATAGCAAATGTCAGCGATTGTTTGAGGATTATTGATGCCTCCGTCTGGTGGATCGCACACTTCCAGGTTTATTCAGACATTCCGAATCTAATTGATTGTAAAAGCTCCAGAAATGTAAACTGCATTTTTGGTCGGTTGGGCGGGCCAGGTTCTCCCGCTGACTTCTGTTGACTCTTTCAAACTTTTTGGGTTTGGCAGGGAAACGGCAGAAGTGGATGAGCAATCATCCACCGCACTGAGGATCCATTATACACTGATTGATAACATGTGTAAAAGGAAGGAATATGAGACCAAGCCAGTGTACAACCCAAACACAAGCCACCTGCTGTAGTTTTGGTGAGAGACATTCATCTCCCACCACAGTTGAGGCTGTCCTGACAAAAGCAGTTCAAATGAGGACATTTTGGCTAAAGTCAATGAAAAAAATTTGGCTACAACTGGTTCCTTTTCACAGCAATGGGGGATTTTTATGAATTCACATATTTTGATCATATTAGCTTGTAGTATTGTGTTCTGTTGAGCTATTATGTATATTTTCTTCATTACAAATGTGATTCTTGTTTGAGAAAATCCCACATTAGTGAAGTGGACTAATTTGTCATGTCGAAAAATTCAATATACCCCTTCTACAGTATGTGCCGCATTCATGACATGTCTTCAGTCTGCTCTTTGGCAGCAAAGCGGCTTATGAATAGATGCAATTACGACATCCTTTCCGTTACAGCATTTTTTCCCTTCCTCCAGACAATTTTGCACACATCAGCTCACAGTGCTGCAGAACATCCTGGGGAGAATTAGCTAAAGCATCTGTCTGCCTCTTGTGCAGAGGGAAAGCAGCCTGAGATGACTGCCAGCTACCACACACACACACAACTGTGCCTGTCACTCCCAGGTCACGGCAGAGCCGGGGGGGCTTAAACAGGACACAGATAAGATGACACGCAGTCTGGACACTTCCCCTTTCCCACATTTATCAGAACAAGATCCTGCTACCTTAAATCAACCAGGAAACTTCAGTTCATATTAAAAGAAAAGCTTTCAATTGGCTCTATCGTAATGCTCCTTAATATACAAGCATTTATCTTGGCATTAAATAACTTATTAATAACCTTTTTTATCTTTCTCCTCCCATCCCATTTTTCTGATTGAAATTGCATTTCTGAATATTTCTGGATTTGAGCAGACGGGGAAAAAAGCTATTAGAAAAATATCGTATTTGTGACATAAAATGCAGTGGGCGGGGCAAAAGCTCCCCTCTAGTCTGATGTATCTCTAGATGCCTAGACCCGTGTACTTCCCCCTCGTCTGAGCTCAAAACTCAAAACTGTACGGCTCCGATATTGCTCGCTATTTGTTGCATAAGGTAAGGTCGGGTTGGGGTTGTGAGGGGCTATATGATAGCAAGAAAGCATTTAAACAAAGAACTCTCAGCAATAGAAAGAGGAAGGGGGCGGAGTTGCTCTGCGCCAACAGTCCCGCCCACAGGTCAAAGGTGAATTTCTGATTAACTATTGCCACTCTGCAGAAATTATGTCCTTTTTTTATTTTAGGTAAAAACATGATAGTCATAATTATCATAATTTTGAGTTAAGAGACACGAGTATCTGGAGAAAAGTCTCTAAGACTCAATCAGAACATAATCCCACATATTACAATTTATTTGCCATATGCCAGGAAACTCCTTGTGTAGCTTTTTACTAGTCCTTCTCCTTCACTCAAACTCATATATTGTATGAAGAGAATACACAACCCTATGGAACAGGTTTTCTGTCTAAAAAAGTCAGTCTTTTATTGCCTCACTTTGCGGCAGAGACATGCTTTAAGTGACTCAACACCATCTGCGATCACCACAAGAAAAAGTCATCATGGCTTTTTCTGGAACTTTCCAGACCAATTCTGGGTGAAGATTGGAGCACCAATCCCTGGTGAGATGGCTAGAGAAGAAAATGAAAAAAGACTTTAAATAATCCTGATGTGTGTCTTTTTTTAATCATGCCTTGTGCCCCGATTCCAGCCATCCTTAGGAGTAAAGATACAACATTTGAGACAAAGAATATCACTTCAAGATGCCATTGCTAGCTAGCATGACAAAGGATATTCAGAATGCTAATGCAAACTTATCATGATGAAGGATGTTCAAGATGCCAATGCTAGCTTAGCATGACAAAGCATGTTCAAGATCCTAATGCTAGCTTATCATGATGAAGGAGGTTCAAGACACTAATGCTAGCTTAACATGACAAAAAATATTCAAGACGCTAAAGCTAACTTAATACGATGAAGAATAATCAAGTTGCTAATGCTAGCTCACAATGCTGAAGGATGTTTAAGACGCTAATGATAGCTTAGCATGACAAAGGATGTTTATTAAGCTAATGCTAGCTTAGCATAATGGAGAATGTTCAAGATGCTAATGCTAGCTTAGCATGATGAAGGATGTTCAACACGCTAATACTATCTTAACATGACTAAGCATGTTCAAGATGCTAATGCTAGCTTAGCATGACAAAGGCTGTTTATTAAGGTAATACTAGCTTAGCATAATGAAGGATGTTCAAGACGCTTATGATAGCTTAACATGACAAAGGATATTCAGGATGCTAATGCTAGCTTACCATGATGAAGGATCTTCAAGACGCTAATGCTAGCTTTGCGCGTCAAAGGATGTTTAATAAGCTAATGCAAGCTTAGCAAGGCAAAGGATGTTCAAGTCGCCAATGCTAGCTTAGCATGACGAAGCATGTTCAAGACACTAATAATAGCTTAACATGACGAAGGATATTCAGGATGTTAATGCTAGCTTACCATGATGAAGGATCTTCAAGACGCTAATGCTAGCTTTGCACGACAAAGGATGTTTAATAAGCTAATGCTAGCTTAGCATGACGAAGCATGTTCAAGATGCTAATGCTAGCTTAACATAATGAAGGATATTCAAGACGCTATTAAGTGTGTTTGAGATGACCAAGACGGCCCGGGCGCTGCGGTGATCGCCTGCAGCGTGGTGTATGCTGGTTAGTTTCTGTCACCGACGTCAAATGTGTGCCGTCATGAAGTATCGCGGGAAAAGGGTGGATTCAAGGTGCCTTCCTAAGCCAGTCCAACCAGAAAATAGGTAATACGCTGGCTGCAAGCTGCCATGTGGACTACAAACAATGCATTGTGGGAAACGGTGTCCTGAAAGTTTTTGTAGTTCGATGAGATGCTGATCAGGAATAACTGGCGCTAAATGAAGGAAATCTGTGTATTTTGTAACTCTTTCTCGAAGGTAGTGAATCACTAATGAAGAAATAAACAAGATTTCAAATCATCTGTGGTTATGTGTGTTTCTGTTGTCTTTAAAATTAACTACTAATTTTTAATTTATTTATTTATTTATTTGGGACAGTGCACATGAAATTCATCCAGTGGCTATTTTTTATTTGTTTCACACTGACAGATGTTAAAATAACATCAAAGACAACAGAACAGATCATACTAAGGGCATATTAAAATTCAACCGAATGTTAAGGACAACCCACTTCTAATACAGTCTTGACGTTCGCCTTCATCTCAGGCGCCTTTCTCCGCCCCCTCCTTCAGCAGCTTAGTCTCGCCGACGATGCAGGCGAGGCGCCAATGGATCTCAAACACACCAACTATTAGCTTAGCACGATGAAGTATATTCAAGAGGCTAATGCTAGCTTAATAAGAATAATGATATTTAAGACCCCAATGCTAGCTTAACATGACCGCTGACAAAACCTTCATTCAAGCTTCATTCCAGATTTTTGCCAAAGAAAATCCCACAGAGAGGACAGGAAACTGATACCACACCTTAGCTGAGGTGTCAGACACTGGACACAAAAACCCTTTTTTTGACAGCTCTGAAGTAAAGTAAACACGACCACCAAGGCATGAGAAGGTTTAATCCCTGAGGAGAAACATGTGGGAGGATGACTATCTTGAGTGACACCTTAAAGACTGCACATTTGTCAGAGCACACTTCCTCTTGGCGGTACGCTGGCAGCTCACACAGTTGTCAAGTAATTTCCCTCTCTACACTCAGTCTGCTGTATGAACCACACATTAAGACTAATTTAGAAAAAACACCTAATTACTGTAAATGGAAGTCAACAGAACATTCAATCCAACTGTAGATGTAAAAAGAAGGCTAAGTAGCACCTGAGCTAATATTTAGACAAAAAACAAACACCTTTAAACAGAGACCTAGTGTTGATGTGTGCTCCATACAAACTCACTCATTTTAGCTAGCAGAAATTGCCACTGAACTCTTTCGTGTCACACTGGCTTCTGAAAAATAAGACTTTAGTCCGGACTGCCTGACAGGTGGATACAGGGGGTCTGTGGGAAAAAAATAACAAACCTCAGGGGTACTGCGCTCCTTTAAGATGCAGCGTCTCCTCTCCATGACCCTCATCCGGGGGGTCGTAGAGAGAAGAGGTGCCGAGACAGAGAGGTCAACCTCTGATCTGATGATTGCATCTTCGGTTGCCCATCCACTCATGGTAATAATGTGTCCTATGGCAAGACATTGAACCCCACGTTGCTTCTGGTGGTTGTACATTGGTACCAGAACAGCTCTATACAAGTATACACCATTTAAATATTTACATATGCATAGTATGTACAATCCATCATCTCAAAACAGTCAATGTCTACAATTATTTCTTTAAATTGTGAGATATAATTAATTAATTTAGAGTCACAAACTCATTGGAAAGCACCAATAATTTACAATTAGACCAGATATGATTCTGTTATTTGTGGGGATTCATGAGAACCAGCATGTGATCTGAATGTTTAGTACTTTTTTTCTATTTTCAAAGAAATTTGATTAAAGGGACCAATTAAAATAGTGTTGCTTCAACTCATCTTTAACCACTCCAAAACCGGTTCACTAGTTACCCAAGAGCTGATGGTAAAGTGATGCTAAAGTGTGCCAGACTTTACACTTCCTGCCATTCTTGTTTTGTCTGTTTTACCGTAATATTCTTAACTTTTATCAGCACCAAATCATGACCAGTAACAATTTTCTTACAGTTGGCATTGCATAAAAGACTAGTTATGGCCGTTAAACTGGTCTGCACAGATGAACCAGTACAACCAGTGCTTAGCATTCATGCCTACTTGTTTATGTCGAGTTCTCCAGTGTAGAAGTATAAGGCCATTTTGAGTCTTATAGTTGACTTTCAACTGATAAAATAAAATGTTAGATTATAAATGTTGATGAAGGAAGAAAGAACATTTTCCAGAATTTTTTGTAGCAAATCATCCAGTTTTAACACATGAAAACATATGAAGTATATTCTACCATATTGGCTGTAAAACTGGTTCCATCTTTGGTTTTATGACTCAGTCTCTCTCTACAGCTGTGATCGCCCTTAAATCATACAAAAGAATCAAATTTAAGCTGATGAGTCCTCTTTTCCTGTTTTTACTGTCAGAGGAGATCTGGGACATGCAGAAGTCCATGATTGCATGCCATTTGAAGAAAGATGAGTCCACGTACAGACATCTACAGAGCAGACCACCCTGGAACTCGTCAGACAAAGAATCCATTACGACTGTCCATGTGTGCATGACTGTGTTTGTCCGTGTCCTCCGTGTAGGCTCCAGGCAGACTCCACGCTCAACGGAAAAATGATGTTGAGATAGGATTTTTTTTTCTTTCCTTTATTTATTCAGTGATTGACTCCCTTTATCTGGATGAATGAAACTGGGAAAGAGGGACGGTGAAGAGAAAGCAGAATATGTGTTTTTGACAAGTTTAATACATGAAGTAAAAGTTGTGAGACTGTGTTCAAGAGACCACCTGCAGAAGGCTCATCCTTAGGGCCTGGACATCTATGTGTGTGGTCTAAATTGACTTCTACACCCCCATCCACTCATCATCTTCCACTTTTTTATTTATTAAGTCTGCACCTCCCTCAACTTTAAATAGTAAGAATTGGTTTCTCAGGAGTTCCTGTTTCTTTAGATGCTATTTGAAACTAGTTTAGCAGGTAGAACTCATGTCCATCAAACTCGCCTTGTCCTCTTTCTGGTGGCTCCTCCTATGAGCGGCGGGGAAATGATTCACACCCGTGGCATGCTTGGCAGGACTACAGCTGGACACTGCACCTGCAGCTCCAGCACAACAAGCTGGTGCATGTTCGACAGTCCTGCAGTGCCTCTTTGTGCATGTGGAGAACACTCTCTTTTCCTATGTATTTATCCTTTTTTTCAGTTGGATCAGCCTAAGAGGTTTAATGGGGCAGTGGGTGAGTCAGTCTGCAAGGTTTTAATCTCCTTTGCAGAGCTACATGGAACATTTTAGCAATTAAAATGCAGCAAGATTGTACACCTGGTTCCAAACCAGTGCTGTTTTTGCTCATTTTCTCAGGAAAAATTGTGTTTTTCCCTCATGGATGTGATGGTACAAAAAGCAAGGAGACAGAGAAACGAATTAACAACTTTCGTTTGAGCTGGATCACCTTTAAACCTCCACAAATTAAGAAATAAACCACACAATTGCCAAAGGCAGCCTCAAGAGACTTTCAAGTGCCAGAGTTTATGCTGTATTACCATTTAACTTTTTTTTTTGTTTGTTTCAGAGATAGGTACTCGGGCTTGACAGCCCTGAAACTGTCCTAAATTCTTGCTTAGCTACGCATGAGCAAGTTTTTAATGTGGAAGCCCAAAAAATACATTTGCATTGGTCAAATCTGAATTATTCCCCTTTCTGACACAGTAAAATAGTGTCTTCAAATTTGTAAGCTACTAATCTTCAATCGCGTCATCAAAAGTTAGTACGTAGCTGCCAGCGCTCTGAAAATATGTAACATCAGTTTTAGAACTTAAAAAGTCATCATGTTAAAACAAAAAGTCATTACTTACATTTACTTTTAAAATAATTATTAAAAAGAAAAAAAGTGGAAAAGTGTTCTGGTACAGTCTTGGTACAGTATTGTGAGAAATGTATCGGGATACGCATCATATCGCCAGACTCTTGCCAATATACACCCCCACCGGCTGAGCAGCTACTTCACATCCTTAATTAATAAAAACATTCTTTACTCAAAATGACACCTTTCCTGTTGGTTTTATCTCCATAGCAACCATTATATTTTTCGGTTGCCTGGGGTTGACGAGCAGATCTATGCATTTTTTAGAAGGATTGGCAGAAGTAAACTTTTGGATTTCCTTGGTAACAGAGGTTTTTTGTTACCCACGCCCACATTCCTAATGTGTTCATGCCATATGATATATCGTTTTCTTCAGCTTGAACCAGAGATTCATGTGTCAACAGTGGAGTGCCACTTTAAAGAGCTCACCGCAGTTCAAAATCTACAACTTCTAATTCCAAAATTTTAGATAGATCGAAACCCCTGGGAGGGGTTTAGATTTGTGGCTGATACTATAGATGATTTTTTTTTCCTTTTTTGAGAAAATTCAAGATGGCAGCCTCTTCATCAGGTATAGGCGGGAAAAAAACAGTTGTGGTCGTAGACTTTCTTTTTTACTTTTTCTTACTGTAATGTCATCTTTTTATTTCTTGGAGGGGGGTCATTACAGAGCTCCTAAAGGGAGATCGAAGAAAAAAAATGCAAGCCAGTGTGCACCAGATAGTAACTGGTGTGCACCAGATTGCAACCAGAAAAAAAACAGATGGTAACCAATGCGCACCAGATAATAACTGGTGTGCACCCGATAGTAACCGGTGTGCACCAGATAATAACGGGTGCTGACCAGATAGTAACTGGTGCGCACCAAACAGTAACCGGTTCTCACCAGATAGTAACTGGTGCTCACCAGATAGTAACCGGTGCGCACCAGATAATAACTGGTGCTCACCAGATAGTAACCGGTGCGCACCAGATAATAACTGGTGCTCACCAGATAGTAACCAGTGCGCACCAGATAGTAACCGGTGTGCACCAGATAATAACTGGTGCGCACCAGATAGTAACCGGTGCGCACCAAATAGTAACTGGTTTGCACCAGATTGCAACCAGAAAAAAACAGATAGTAACCAATGCGCACCAGATAATAACTGGTGTGCACCAGATAGTAACCGGTGTGCACCAGATAGTAACCGGTGCGCACCAGATAGTAACCGGTGCGCACCAGATAGTAAGTTGTGCTCACCAGATAGTAACCGGTGCGCACCAAATAGTAACTGGTGTGCACCAAATAGTAACCGGTGTGCACCAGATAGTAACCGGTGTGCACCAAATAGTAACCAGAAAAAAAACAGATGGTAACCAATGCGCACCAGATAATAACTGGTGTGCACCAGATAATAACGGGTGCTGACCAGATAGTAGCTGGTGCGCACCAAATAGTAACCGGTTCTCACCAGATAGTAATTGGTGCTCACCAGATAGTAACCAATGCGCACCAGATAATAACTGGTGCTCACCAGATAGTAACCGGTGCGCACCAAATAGTAACTGGTTTGCACCAGATTGCAACCAGAAAAAAAACAGATAGTAACCAATGCGCACCAGATAATAACTGGTGTGCACCAGATAGTAACCGGTGTGCACCAGATAATAACTGGTGCTCACCAGATAGTAACCGGTGCACATCAGATAGTAACCGGTGTGCACCAGATAGTAACCGGTGTGCACCAGATAGTAAGCAGTGCTCACCAGATAGTAACCGGTGCGCACCAAATAGTAACTGGTGTGCACCAGATAGTAACCGGTGTGCACCAGATAGTAATTGGTGTGCACCAAATAGTAACCGGTGTGCACCAGATAGTAACTGGTGTGCACCAAATAGTAACCAGAAAAAAAATGTTTGAAAAAAACTGTAACTAGTGCTCACCAGATAGTAACCAGAAAAAAACATAAAAAAAAATTCTAAAGTGATTTTTCTTTTACTTTGATTTCCCTTTAGGGCCCTGTTGGTCATTCACCATCTCAAAAATTCTTATCTACCAGGTACTAGGTGCGTGCAAATTTTGATGTTGCAGTAAGACAGAAGACTTGGGAAAACAATATGGTCCTTACAGTCCAGGTCTGCTGTGTGGCATAAATATGTCTATACAGAATCTAAACTTCCTGTTTTTATGTCCCCACAAGACATTTAAACCATAACTTTATGGCAATTTGTGACTATATACTATTAAGTTTAACTAAAAGTTTTGAGACTTGTCTTTATATTAAATGCAAATACTTCAAAGTTGATTTGCAAAGAGGAAAATGTTTCTTATGCTGATGATATGATTCACACCTGCAAGCTGCATGGCTCCACTTTACTGCAGGTCTTTACTTGCATGCATATGTTTCAATCAGCGCTGTGCAGAATCTCTCTAAAGGTGGGGTCCGGTCAGGTGAAGAGCTGCTTTTGTTTGGAAGATTTGAGTATTATCACGGCACTGTTGTTTCCAGAGTGTTCCGGGGATTTGCGGTGGCAGCTGAGAGATTTGTGGTGGAAATACGCCGCTGCGTGAAGTAAGGGTCAACCCCCCGCTCGCTGGATTGAATCAAAACCATAATTACCTCTTCACTAACAAGGTGATTGTTGTGAACCGTAGCCAGGTGTTTGGCAGCAAACACAACGAGACACCTTTTGAGGCTTGGAGTTCACACATCTGGATTTACACAGGTACAACAAAAACAAAACTCGCCCGAGTGGCTTTAAGAAAAACTTTTCAGAGGGCTCCATCAACACATTCATCCATCTTCCTGGTATTACCCTCACGCTGCAGCTGCAGATTTCCCTCCCTAGGGAGCACAGTTTCCTATTTTACCCAGCAAAACATACACATTTAGATCCAGCAGTCTCGTTTTATTCCAAACTGTAAACTTTGTTTCTGATACTGTGAAGTTTGTGATTTTTGTTGTAGTCATTGTTATATTTTGAAAAATACTTGTTAACCCTTTAGCTCAAGCGGTTCTGTTCTCTGACATCTCGTAGCACTTCTATCATCAAGGCGACCAACATAATTCTGAAGTGGATGCCATTTTTCTCCACTTCAGAGTCCACTGGAATCAAGTTGGTTGTGTGTACAATTAAAAACATGTCAAAAAATGTGTTATTTAGACGTCGCCTGTGACATCTCTGGTGTTAAAGGGTTAAGCATTAAACATTTTTTTTACTTTCAGCTCCAATCAAATCAAGTTAATTTAGTTATCATTTTTTTGTGATACACCGTATTGGATGCAGAAATCATTAAGCAGTGATTGATCCGAGTCAATCTGTGTTAACGTTTCTATCAGAACCACTCTCACCAATCAGGAGTGAGCTTGTTGGAAGGCCACGCCGCTACCACTTGAAATCAGGGTCAATCAAACGCCTTAAATTTTCAGCATCAGATCACAATTTTATTGCGGCATCTCATTGGCCAATTTATTGCTTAAATAACTAGCAAGTAAGAAAAAAAATGTTTTAATTAGATTAGCGCAAATATGTTAATTTAATGACTAAGTAATAGCTGCTTATTTCTCAAATGAAGTCCACAGGATGTTGGACTTTGGAACCAGCAGGTACTTCCTGTTTGGAACACAAAGGGGGAGGGGTCAACCAGTTCAATTCTCATATACAACCAATGGTGTTCCATTACCCAAATGCCATAATCAGGTATTCCTTCTCTTTAAAGTATTTCTTAATTCAAATTGCATTGGATCAGAAAACCGGATGCTAGAAAAAGCTCAGACTAATAATGGATTTACTGAAATGGGCGTCCTAGTTCTCTTTTCTCCACTCCAGCTCACTCATCATGTTTAGGTGTGTGAAAAATTATGAGCCTTCAACGCTTGTCCAGTCTGGCCTCTGGTGGAAAACTGTACAACTTGTTATTTTTGCGCCGCTAATACTAGCTTGAGTAAGGATGGCAAGCAAGAAGGGTCAATAATCACCAAGAAAAGTGTGCTTAAAATTGGTGTATTGTCCCAAGACGGGCATAAAAAAACTGTTTTTGATGGCCAATATGCCATTTTTAAGCTGTGCTTTTCTTGGTCATTATTGACTCTTTTTGCTTACCGTACTTGAGGTTTAAACCCTTGTGCTATCCTAAGCATTTTAATGTTGGAAGTGCCGAATACTGGTGCCACCTACCACCAGAGGCAATTTGGGGTTCAGTGTCTTGCCCAAGGATACTCCGAAGGCAAGGCAGAAATTGAACTCACAATCTTCTGATCTACTGCCCTAACGCTGCATGCAACATGGCTGCCCAAGGCTAAGCACAAATTTATTTTGACTAAAACGTTCCATTCATAATTAAAAGATCACTGGGAATGATTTTACAAAAGTCCAAAAATATGGTTGGAGTGGGAATTTAAACCAATACTTGAATGTGCTGCCTTTTCTTCTTAGCCAATCAGGTTCATAACTTCTATGACGTCGATTCATCTTCGGCATCCTCTGCTTTAAAAATATTTCTGATATATTTGGGTGTGTATTACCAGCTAATGCATTGATAATAGAAATACATTTTCAACACTAAAGGTTCTAAAGGTTAAGGTCATTATTGTTCTTTGTTCCGCACTTGTGCTACATTTCCCCACCAATGAGGTCGTCCTTTATTCGCATCTTTCTGTGACTCACACACTAAAATAGGAAACCAGTCCCTAACCCTGACCTTCAGCTTCTTTTGCAGTGGAACTCAAACATTTTACCTTTTTGAATGCAGCATAAACCTCTTGGATCTAGTTAATTCTGCTTAACTAGAGCCCTGTAACTACATACTACATGTGTAAATAGTTAAGAGTTGTTATTTGCATAATTAAGGCTTTCATGAGTGGCTCCTACAGTCAAAGGATTTTTATGTAAAAGGGGATTTAAAATCTTCACACCTCGAAAGATTAGGGTGAACAAAGTACTTTTATGCCTTTATTTTGTAGGAGATTTGTATCAAAATCAACTCTTAAAAAATTCGGACCTTTTATGATGTTGTCATTTTTGAGGGAGAACATTTTTGAACACAAAAGACTCAGGGTCAAAATTCTGACAAAACTCACTGCTGCCCCCCAATGGATACAGAAAGTACTGCAGCTCTTCTTCTTTTTTTTAGCAAACCATCAAATATCCACAAAAACAGTTTTCTTTATTGTTGAATTGACCTCTTTTTTTCTTTCTCTTTTGCAGCCTTGAAACTGTTGAAACAGCGAGGAATGGAGAAGAAGACAGCCTCCCAGAAAAAAGTCGTATGATTATGTTTGTTGATTCAGCGGGGAGTTTTTTCCTCATCCGACTGTCGGAGCAATTTTTTCCCTGATTATTTCTTGGAAAGAAATTTCATTTTGTTTCCTAAAATAACACAAAACAGACATGAATACTTTCAGATGAGAATATAAGACCAAAAATATTAAACAATTCAGATCACACAAATACCCAGGCCTTTCAGGAACTTGTTGACCCTCCGGTGCTCATTTTCACGGATCGAATCGAGATATTCCTGCACTCTCACTTCAAAAAGTCCTGCAGTGCAGACAAAAAAAATGAATCAACTATTTTCCAGCTAAACTTTACCTTCTGGTGGGACCTTTTACCTCTGAGCGCCTGTCTGTGAAGCTCCCTCTCCTGAATGAACCAGCCGAACATCTGAGTCTCCATGAAGACCTCCAGGAATCGCCGTACAGTCTTGGACGGGATGGCCTTCAGGAAGCCCTCTCGTTGAAACGAGCAGGGAGCGGGGGATGAGGAGGAGGAGGAGGAGTAGCCGTCCTCGCGTTCGCCGGTGATGAAGAGCGGATAGTGGCCAACTAATTCCACGAAGAAGCGCACAAAAGTCTCCGATACGACCGTGCTGAGGTGTTCAGAGTCTATGAAGATGAGGTTGTTTTAGTAATCTGAGATTATAATCCCAAAAGGATGCCACTTTGATCAACTCTAACTAATCAACAATCAATATTAGCAACTTTCTGTCGTTCTGTTACTCTAAAGTCAAAATGTTTAGTCTCACCGCCGCTTATATTGCCTCCTCGCTCATTAGCAAGTTCTCTTCTCCTCTCCAGAATATTTTCCAGGGCGGATTGGAGTTTGGCAGGAAGGATTGAGTCCTCATCGTCCAACTAATAGAATAAAAACAGCATTAAAAGAAAAATAAATGTCTTAAAAAGCTTTAAAATCAAACAAACCTGTCTGAGAAACCGACTGTTTCCAAGATCCACGACGAGCACCTGCAGACATGAAAACCAGAAGTGAACAATCTGCTTTGAAGCACCATGGGGACTTCCCTTCTCGCCCTCCTGACCTCCTCCAGGGGCAGCTCGGTGAGATGGGGCAGCGAGCTGGACAGCAGGCCCACGATGAAGGGAGTCGGCGTGCAGACGATGTCCAGCATCGCCGAGGGCAGCACGGGGATGTAGGTGTGCTGCCACACGAAGGGATACAGCAAGGCCACGACCGCATGGCAGCACTGGGACAGCGTACTGCAGAAGGGAGTCAAAGAGAACGATGTGAGTCTTATTTTGTGCTTAACGCAATAAAGACCCACTCCGATACTGAGATATTTGTGATGATAGAGGACATATATAAAGAAAATAGAACTCAAAATTGCATTTCTGAGTATTTCGTTATTCAAATCGAGTTCAATGGCCTTATGGTAGAGTGTCCGCCCTGAGACTTGAAGGTTGTGAGTTCAAATCCATGCAGAAAAATGGGATCTAGTGCCTCCCTGCTTCACATTCAGCAGTAAAGGGTTGGATGGGGTAGTTAAACCACCAAATGGTTCACGAGTGCAGCTGTGTCTGCAGCTCACCGCTCCCCAGGGGATGGGTCAAATGTGGAAAACAAATTTCACACACCTAGCTTAAAACTACTTTGAATTTAGCTTTAAATTATTGTGAATCAGGAGCAGATTATATTTGTGACACAGGCCTCATTTTGATGCATTCACTGGCAGATAAATAAATCCATGTATGTCTTTGTTTTCCTCGTCCAAGCTGACTCAAAGCTGTACGACTGGAAAGCCCCAATATCGCTCGCCATTTTTGTTGCACTGCTAATGTTAATTTGGGGCTGTGAGGGGCTGTAAGCTAGCACAAGAGCATATAAACAGAGAAGTGGGGGCGGGCTTACAACAGGCCTGGCCAAAAACGATCTCCTAGAAAACCACGCAATTGATTTTTGCCTAAAAACAGCATAATCATAATAAAAGACCACTGAGAATGCTTTGACATTTATAGCTCATTGAGGGACAAGTAACCAGTATGTCAATGAATTGTTTCCTAAGTCGCTAATCAGAGGCACCAAAATCGATTGAATGGGTATAGAAAATAGATTTGATGATATCCAGGAGTGTAACGATTCAATTCAGATCATAATTCGTGGTTGATAATACAATTCACGATTAAAATCAGTCAGTGAAAACAGTCGGATTCTCTTCGTCCGCACCAGTTCTAAGTTAGCTAGCTGAGGGAGCCCGCCAGGGGGTGACCCCCGCCGAGATGGGGGACTCCCAGCAGGAGCCACAGCTGGGGAGATTGGCGAGAAAGGCCAGAGTCGCATCCGCGCCCACCGTAATTGGTCCCCGCCTGCGAGAGACCCATAAGGGGGAGCGGGAGACCCCCCCACGGGCAGCCTGGCTATGCTAGCATAGCAAAAAAACCCAAAAAACTTGAATTTATAAAAAAGGAAAGTTGTTGTGCTTGGAGGAGGTGGTTTTAGGGGACATAATTCACAAAACTACAATGGAAACACAAATTAAATGCACTTCTTGGTAGTAGAACTGGCTGCACAAGAGGTCCCACCGCTCATAAAAAGCAGTTGACGATATGATTCATAGTCAGTGTCGGTTCATCTTGAAAGATCCGATTCACTGTCCATCTTTAGTCAAAAGTTCTTCCTGATTGGCTCTTTTTTTTGCATGTTTTTGTAGATTTTCCACTCACTCAAAACAAAAAACCCCACATGTGTGATGGGTTAAGTAGAGATTCTAAAATGTCTTTAGTAATCGGGAGCATGTGTGGCTTCATGCCTGCGACAGAGCGGTGTCTACGGTGTACTTGGCTAGCAGACAGCTGGAACAGAGTCCATCATGCCTCCGGATAGGAAAAGTCTATTATAGGAAATGGACGGATGGTCCTTAGTGAAAAAAGTTGGACACTCCTGCCCTAAAGTAACATTTCCCAGAGAGAAAAGCTGGCCTGCATACTTCTTCTAGTGACATCACTGGACTCTGCATTCCTCTGTCTTCCTCCCATTGGATTTCCTCAGCAGAACAAACAAACCGGCCCCAACAACCTCACAGTCTGTCCTTAGCGTATCCCTCAGGCACGAAGCCTCCATCTGTGGGACGTCTAAAGTCCGGGCCACACACATTTCTTCCCTTTTAAGAAAACATCATTCATGCTTTTATTTTGAAAAAAATATATTTAGAAGTAGGAGGTGAAAGACTGGATCACCCGCGGCGAGAACTGACCTTAGATTGTCTGCGGTGAAGATGATGCGGCGTTCTAGCAGGAGAGAGCCGAAGACCCTCAGGAGGAGACGCAGGCTCAAGCAGGAGAACAGACATTCGAAATCCACGTGCTCCAGACGGGAGTCTGAGGGCCGGCAGAGCTCCATCACCTGCAGACAGATGCTGTTTTAGCCCAACTTTTATTGTAGGGAGGAGTTTTTACACACAGTGTTACAATCTAGAGCAGGAGTCTGCAAAAGTGTTTATCTTTACAATCACCTCAGTCCCTGAACCAGGAAGGAACGTTTTGATGCTGATGGTTCTGCCGGGAGCTGGAAACTGGGCCTCCATGATGGCTCTCATCAGCGGCTGCACCAGCGCGGGAGACAGAGCCCTCCTCCTCTCCACCTCATCCAGCACCTGCAGAGTGCACGAGGACACACTCAGGTCGACGTGGTCAGACGGAAACAGTGAAGCGGGGAGGACCTACCTTGGAGAACAGGTTGAAGCAGCCGAGGTGGCTCACAATGCAGTAGACTTCAGGCAGGCGTTTGCCCCTCCCACTGGGCTGGAATGGAGAAAACTCACATTTAGAGACATCAAAAAATATGAAATATTGATAATTAAGTTGTAATTTTTGTCAGAAATATGACTAACTCTGATTATCTTTTGTGTTATTTTTGAAGCGTTCCAACTGGTTTTTAACCAAAAATTTAAGTTGTGGGTGGCATTGATGGTGCAGAGCAACCCCACCTCCCCTTCCCATCACCCATAACTAAGAGATCTCCGAAGTCGTACACGGATCAAATGACATTTTGGGCTTAAAATTCTTCACATCTGTCCTCCACCATGAGAAAAATATCACAATAACATGCTAATAACGCAGTTTTTATTGGAGTGGGTCTTCAAGACCCACTTCAGAATGATCCCCCCCCAAAAAATGTACGATCATCAGCATTCCAAAAGCAAAACTTTCAGAACATAAACAGAAAGTTATGCACATCCTGACATACAGAGGTCAGTTCCCAGTCTCCACCCCCCCTTCCCCTCCAGAACTTCTGGGATGGACTGCGTTCCCACAGGCACTTAGACTATTCTGGCATGCTTATTTACTCAGCAGCCATGGCGGTATTCAGCTGCTTCCTGTTCAGCAACACCACACTTATTTATTTCTGCTCACTTCCATTTACCAGTAATCGCCGGCAGTATCCAAACTTCCGGCTCCCGTCCTCTCCAGTCAAAACAAAGGAAAACATCTCACTGTGGAAGAGGAGCCCAAAAAAAGGAGCATCTTTTTAATATACAAATGCAAAGTAGGCAGCAGATGGAGCCAAATGAGAATCAAAAGGTTTTTATAAGGAAACTTAAAAAAAAAATAAGGCTTAGAGCTGAAAATTTAGTTTAAATTATTAAAAATAAATCAAACTTATTTATTTGAGTAGTAATAAAATAAATACTTCAGATTGTTTTCTATATGTTTTTCATAATTCAGATTTTATTTTTCTCTTTAAGACTCAGCTCTTATTTTCTTCAAACAGTATTTAAAAAACTTTTCAAATTTTAAACATTTTTTTAACCATTTTGGGTCAGAATTGGCTATAAAAAAGTTTTTTAGACTTAATTGATTTATAGCAGCACGCAAACCAATTTAAATGGAATAAAACTTTATTTATAAAAAACTTTTTATATCCTAATTAACAAAAAGTGAAAAAAAATTAAAACTTAAAGCATATAAAACAAAGCAGTTCCCCTTTAAAATATTACATTAATATTTCTTTATGCGGTCTAAAAACTTTTATTTTTTTTATTCTTATTTCAAATTTTACTCAGCACTAAAACCTGAATTTGCAGTTTCTCATATTAATTTTATTCAAATAAACAAACGTTTTTGGCCACAACTGAGTTAAAACAAACATACAGAATTAAATTATTGTAAAATACACATTTTGGCTGTAAAGAGTTGGATTTTTACTTATTCCACATATTTTTTTAATCTCTGATGTTTAGGCCTGAGTTGGCCATAAAAATACTTTTTTCCGACTTATGATTTGTAGTAGCACACAAAAACAAAAATAAATTGAAAAAAATATATATTTATAAAGGACTTTTTCACCTCAGGTTAAACGAAGTGTTTCAACATAAAAATATTTCATATTTAAAAACGCAAATGCAAATCTTAGACTCTCCCTTTAAAAACAACATCTAATTACATAATTACCTTGAATTTTTTGTGTAATATTTGATTTTTGTCTAATTTTAGTGTTATTTACCATGTAAGCCTACATTTGCAGTTATAAGTTTTCGTTTTTCTCAAAAAAAGCCAAACTTTTGGCCACAATTTAGCTCAAACAAACAAAACATGTAAAGATTTCTTTTTAAGATTTCATTCATTCCCACCTTTGATATGTTTCCACTGATTCCCAGTCTTTCGCATCAGGGAAACAGAACTGAGGAATAATCTTCAGCTGATCTTCTGTTTCTCTCAGAAACTTGAAGCTTCGCTCCAACTGAAACACGAGAAAACAACATTTTAATGTTTCAAATTTATAATATGCTTGAGGATGGTGCATTCAAGTGATTAAACACCTTTTTACAAAAGTTTGAATTGGTGCAATTAGCAAAAACAACTGAATTTAATAGCAAATTCAAAGTGTTATGGCGACTGATTATTCATTTATCCATTCTTTTAGTGTGAAAATGGGCATTTCTGAGGCACTAGTGTGCAAAAAAAATAAATAAAAAATGTGTAAATATGATAGAATTTCCTGATTGTTGCAGTTTGAATTGAAAAAAAGGCATCATAGTTAGTGATAGAATAAAAAAAAGACAATTAATTATCTAAAATTATCAAACTCAAAAGCACAGCCCTATAGATTGACAGCTGAAGTGCTGATTCACCACCTTCCTGACCTTTGGAGGAAACTGCTGAGTGACCTCTGGCAGATATTGATCCTTTGATTTCTGCAGTGACACGACCAGGAAGTATTCAAACAGCCTGCGCTGGTGCAGCTCGTGATGCAGAGGACTCTTCCTGATGTGGGAACCGTTGTAGTGGAGCGGTGCCGACCTGGACTGGCTCAGAATGGACTGGACCGACACCAGGCGCTGGCGGTGAGCTAATGGGAGCACGTAAGAGACAGATTCAGTGCATATACTGCAGAAATATAATCATATAGACATTTAAATAAAAAATGTGATGTTTTTATTTTGTATTTTATAATGCTTTTTCATAATAATTGTGCAGGAGTGAACAAAAATACAAAAGAAGAGAAAGAGGACAGGAAAGGGAATAGAAAATCCACATTAACATTCATTCTAAAATGTTTGTTTTTTAAAATGTTTCAAAATGGATGTTAAATCTTAGTTACATACTTATTTATTAGTACAATCCTTTTTTTAAATGGCATTTTTTATCTGCTTCTGTTTCACATCAATTTGAATGAAGAAATACTCAGAAATTAAATTTTAAGCTTAATTTCCTTTATAAATAAGTTCCATCATCTGAAAAATACCACAAAAACCTTTTTAAAAACACATTTTCATCAGAGTGGGTCTTTAGAAGTGCAAGTTTTTATTTTCTAATTTGAAATCCCTTTTTTTTTTGCTAACATCTGTTTTTTAATCTGCTTTGTAGGCGTGCTTCCATTGATCTAAGACACCTTTCCAGCTTTTTAAAGTGAAGTTGTGAACAAATTTGAATTTAAAAAAATGATTTTTATGTTCTGAAATAGGTTTGTTGCAAATCTGAACGATTCAATTTTCTTAAGATGCCCAAAACAAAGTTGTCTTTTGTCAAATTTTTCTTTTTTTAATTAATTTTTACTATTTGAGATAGTTAAAAATCACTTTTCTAGCTTGAAAAATGCAAATTGTGTCCTTAAAATGGCTTCTTCACCTTATATAATCACTTGTGTCATATTTGATACACACATTTCTGACACCCCTATCTCATTAGCAGGATCCAAACTTTCCTCAAAACACATTGATAACTTTATCCATGTTTTCTTCCCTGTAGTTCATCATCATTCCACTAGGGGCTGTAGAAGGCCTTTTCCTGCTCACTTCAAAATGGCTGCCTCCATGACACTTATGGCGGGAAAAAGTTTAGGTAATATTTTAAACTTCATGGTGAGAAAAACTCATGAATTTTTATTCACTTTTGTAAATGACTACGTGCTGTATTAAAATAATGTACAATTTGTCGATAATTATTTCTTTATAATACAGTTACATCATGATAAAAATGTATGGATCAAATTTAGGGCAGTGGGTAAATAAGGTACTTTTTTCCACTCATGTTAATATTTCTGTATCTTAAACTAACTAAATCCAAAGTATTTTTGTGGATTTGTCCAAAGGGTTTAAAAAACACCTTAAATTTAAAAAAAAGAATCTTCTGTAAACTCTTTAATGTAGTTGGCTTTACAGGGTACAAATCTAAATGTAAAATCTACCTTTAGATCTCTCTTCAAACTCGCTTTCAGAGTCGCTGTTTTCATCAGTTGCTGTGAATAAAAGCAAATACACATTGAAATATGTACATCTGTGTGTGAAATTGAACTGGGAAATGTGGGCGTGGCTTCATCACCTCGCCCTGAACTCGTCTCAGAATAATGATAGATCCTTCTCAGGTGTTTTTTCCGGCTTCGAGCCTCAAATATGCCGTTTATCCTCAACACAACCTGCGGAGAAATTCAGAACGTGTTGATTTTTAGTCTCCAGACTGAATGATGAGTAAGACTTATGTTTTGGCAGATGTACTGAGGCCACATTGGGTTAAAAACTATATATTATGTATCAAAAAAAACGATTAAAGCAAGAATGCGTGCTTCAGAAACCTCAATAAAACATGATTCTCAGCAAACATCTTAACCGACCGTCGGTATCCTGCGGCAAGAGCGGCTGTAAGGATCCCCCGCCAGCCACAGACCCTGATCTGATCCGGTGGGGGTGGATGGAGGACTGAGGTGAAGCGGAGATGCAACCCCCCCACTGTTGGCTCTCTGGACCTGCTGGTGAGCTTTCTTCAAATCTAGAAGCTTGAAGCTCCTGCCGGAGTTCTGCCTGAAGAAAGCAGGTCTGGAGGCCTGGAGACAGAAACGATGGTTTGAATATTTGATGGCAGCCTGCTTGTTTTAATAAAGATGTTCAGGAACCTTGCTGATGTCTGCACCCGGAGAGGAGGGCACCGACTGCTGAGAGCACTGACTCTCCAGCTCTATGTCTTCATATACGTTCTCTTTGGACAAATCTGCACAGACAGAAGCACGTTTCTTTTTTATTAAACTTTTCTCTGCATCATTTGCTTCAATCTTTAACAAAAACTGCTTTTAAGTTTAAAAATTTGGGTCATGGAAATATTTGAGACCACTTTATGCTAAACACTAATAAAAAATGAGTTGTTAAAATTTACCTCAATGTGAATCAATGCAGTTTTGCAACAAATTAAACAAAATGTATGATTAAATATTATGATTTTTTTATAAACAAAATAGTCATCACTTTCTATTAAAATTGTTCTACGAAAGAATCTATCAACAATGGCCTCCTGGGTGGTGAGACTGTTGGTATCAAATGTGTCAAGTGTGATTGTAAATTATGACAGTCATAGTTGATTAGAATCAAAAGCTCCTTGGCCTAACCCTTGAGATTCCATAGGAAATGCTTGGGGTCATTTTTGACCCCACTTGATGCAAAAGCTGCAATTTCTTATATTTTTTTTTAATGCAGTGTAACAAACATGTTTTATGATTTTTATCTGGAATTTGACATTTTAAAAGCTTTTCTTTTTCAGATTTTAAAGAAAAACAACCCACCGGGTCCCTTTTGACCCCACTTATCTAACCAAGGGTGAGGTGAACACGTTCTTGTAGCATTTTTCTAAATGATATATAAATCATGTATAACGAAGATTAAGATGAGCGAACTAAGAAAATGGTGTTTAAAAGTGCTTGTAGTTCTGATGTAGAAAATACACTGGGCGGGGCCGTGGGCTCCCAGCTCCGCCCCATTCAACTTGTTGACAACTAGATCTGTGTACATCTTTGTCGTCCAAGCTGGTCTCTGACTCAAAACTGTACGGCTGATAGCTCCATTATTGCTCACTTTTTTTGTTAGATTGGGGTCGTGAGGGGGCTGTAAACTAGAGGGAAAGTTTTTAGATTTTGGCTAAAATCGACGTAATCATAATTTAGGCTTTTACGATAGATCATAAGATGGTATATGGGGGGCTAAAAAAATGGAACATAAGACATCTACAGCACTGATAGAGATTAAAGAAGGTGTCTGACCCAGGATGTCTTCGTAGTGATGCTCCTGAGAAAGAGAGCGGCGGAACAGAGGACTGTTTGTCCCCAGAAGGTCCTCCAGTTCCATTGATCTCCTGTAAGATAAAAGACAAGCTGACTCCTCCTTATTACCTTTACTTTGATTTCTGTATCCTTCAAACCTGTTGATGTTGTCTCGGACAGTTCTGGGTCTCCCGTAGAACCCCGATGGAGGTTTTGAGGAGGTTTTCAAGGAGAGCGATGGCAGCGGGGGCAGGTTCCTCTGCCCTCTGCCGTCTGCCTGGTTCTTTCCCACCGGAGCTGCCGCCGGGTGCTGGAAGGTACGTCTGGGTTTGGGTATGGGGTTGATGGGAGGTGCTCCAGGTTCTGCGTACACATTGTCCTGATGCTCTATCTCCTCTTCCTTCCCGGAATTCTCATTTTCTTTTGGCCTACCCTCCACCTTTATGTCCTTTCCTGGTGGACTGAAGTAGTTTCCAAGCTCCGGAGGCATTTTCCGGTGGTTGTCCCCCATCGCCTCCAGCTTTTTAAAAAGAGTGAACACATCTCGCTTCTCTTGGTTTGCTTGTTGAGTTGTCCTCCTGTCGCCTCCCTTTCTGAGACTCCCAACTTGCTCAGTCCCTGAGGAACTAGGCCTCAAAGCCCTGGGATGCTCCACGTTTTCCTTCTCATGGTCATGCTTTTCTTTGGGAACTCTTCTACAATCGTCCCTCGTTTGGTTGTCAACCGTCCCACCATGTTTGAGCACTTCATCAGGTGAGCAGGGCCTCAGATCTGGGTATCCTTTCCCAGAATCTTCCCTTTCTTTGATCACCACTCCCTGCTTTTCTGGGGCTTGATGTGTTTTTGGGAGGGAGTCTGTCCGTTTCACTGGGACACCTTTTCCTAGAGTGCCCAAATGAGTCAACTCCTTGCCTTCCCACAAAGATATCTTGTCCTTGATGTTGTTGGATCTGGACGACTTGGAACCTAAAGTGAGAGTAGTGTCACCGCTATAAGGGTCTAAAGCGGGCCCTCTCTGAGCCATCTTCAATGGTTCCACCCGCTGGTTGTTCAGGTTCTCTAACGGGGTGAAGGGTAGTTTTAGGGTCACCTCGCGTCTTCTCCCAAACTCTCGGTTTTCCTCTGAGGAATTTCTGTCCAAACAGCTTAGCTTCAGTCTAAACAGGCAAAGGAATGAGAAAGAAAAATATGAAACTGTGAGTCTGACTATATAGGACTAAAATAGACTCAGAAAAGTATGGTGGCCCTGAAGCTCCAGTCACACCAACAAATCACTTGAGGCAATAACATATTAAAAATCATAATTAAAAAAGTAAAAATCAAGCAAACTAAATATGAAACGTTTCAGAAAACAAAACTTATTTCCAAAAATCATAATATAACAAGATATGAAACTGGAAAAGGTAGGTACCATGTGACATGGTTGATTGGATGACAATGACTGATTTTTGACCTATGTTTTTGCTGTTTTACTTTTTATTCATCCATTTTATAAACCTGTTTTGTACCTACTTTTTACTTTATCTCATTGTGTTTCACTTTTAACATTTTATTTCCAAAACGTTAGATTTTTTTTGTGAATTTTGTTTAGATTTCTAAAATGCAATGTTTTTTTATTTTTATTTTTTTTTTTTAGTTTTTGCATCGAGTGATCTGTTGGTGTGATTTGAACTTCAGGGCCACCGTACAAAAGATGACTAAAACGCCACACCACTAGAACTTCCTGCGCTTTTACTGTCATTTGGAATAGACTGCGTCTTTTTCTTGGGACAGTGGGAAAACTCAGCCTGGGAGTAAATGCCAGAGGACAGGCTTACGGCCGAGCATCTTCTCATCGGTTTTGCTAAATAAACACACATTTGGACTGGGGCCCATTTCATCAGGCTGTTAACTTTTAATAAATAAACAAGAGGAAATGGGTAGCCCCAAGTTGAAAGACCTTCATGGATGTGATGAATAAAGGCCAGCTGAGCGCTGCCTCTTATTTCTCAGCATTGGGAGTTCTTTGGTTCCCATTCATGAACAAACACAGACAACCCAAAGAAAAATTGAACGTAGAATTATTTTCAGCTTGTGTTTTCGCCATAAAGATAATTCTTTATCTCAGTTCACGCCATCCAAATATCCTTTTTTGGACATTTTTGCGATCCTCAGGTTTAAGACTGGTTTCAGAAAATTTAAAAAAACATAAATTCAAGCTTCTTTAAGTATTAATAATGGCACTTAACCCCAAAGAACTGCTGTTTTAAAGTCAATAACAATATAAAAAGCTTTAATATATGTACTTTCAATCCTCTTATTTGTAATGTCAGTCCATTCTGCTGTTCTCATTTGCGACAACCTTCCAAAGTCTTCTACCCCCATCAGATACTATGGATTCACCCTTCAAAAAAAACCTTATATTAAGTCCTGATGTAAATTTAGGATTTTACTTTTTTTTGTTTGATTGGTGGAGCGGTTAGCACACCAAGAAGCTCCTGGTTCAAATCCTGACTGGTTTCTGTGTGTGGGTTTTTTCCACTTTCCTCCTACAGTCCACAAACAAGCTTCATAAGTGAATTAGTGACTCTAAAATTGTACCTATGTTTGATCGTGAATGTGCTTTTTGGGTCCTAAAACACACTGATGATCTGTTCAGGATTTATTCTTCCTTCGCCCAGCAGTAGCTGGGATAGGCTCCAGCAACCATAGGACCCTGAAAAGGGATTCAGCAAGTTCTGAAGATGTCTGTATCGCCTGATTTTTTTATTTTTATTTTTTGTCCTTGAATTACCCGCACTCCTCACTTGCAGAAAGCCAACCTACAACCCTGAGCCGGATTTAATCTGGTCTAGAACGTGAACTTCAAAAACAGAAATCAATTTAAGGGTAGATGACTACAGGTTAGTTCAATAGGTGGATCAAAAACCTTCAAAATTAACATTAATTTGAAATAATCAGAGTTCAACACACAGAAAAATCCATCCATCCACCTTCCAAACCCATTTCAGGGTCATGAGGTTGCTGGAGCCTATTCTAGATAGTGTTGGGCGAAGGAAAGCAGCACCCTGGACAGGTCATCAGTCAACCCCACATTTAAACCAGTTAACCTATGAAGAATATTTTTGGACTGTGGGAGAAAAACAGAGAGAACCCTACACATGTTTGAGGAGATGATGAAAGAACCCAGCTGGGAATCAAACCAGGATATGTCACTGTGCGGTAAAAGGGCGAACCACTACACCACCATGCAACCAAACATGAGGACAAAATTTGTTAGGAAATGTTACAAATGTTAATTTGTTTTAAGGAAAATGTATTAAAAAATAAATATTTCTCATGAGTCTTTTTTAATTTGTGTGCTTTGCATGATTCATAAAATACATGAGCACTTCTTTTTTCAAGTTTTCTTTTCAGCTGTTTTAAATATTTAGCTTTATTCTTTTCTTGCTCACTGCTTTTGGCATCTCCGGGCTTCCGTACAAACCTGTTAACAGTGGAGTAGATGGGGTCTCTCTGGGCTGTCATTCTCTCACCGGCCTCCATGATCGCTGGACACCTGTGAGACGCAGACGGAGCTGCAGTTATCCTTCATTCCTCACAGCCGTGACCATGAAAACAACTTAAAGACTGGACACATCTGCGCCGGAGAAGCTCTGACGGGGGACAGCTGGGTGGCGTGATTCCCCGAAACTGCTAAACATTTAAGTCAGCATGGTCATTGACCCTCTCCTTGACCTTCTCTTTCCTTTCCTGCTCCGTTTTAGTCGCTTCAACACAAAAACTTGTAGAAGGCTACACATATTTTCAAAGCTTTTGAGAGTTTCACAAGTTCACTGTCCTTGGAGATAGTGCTCTGTACTTTCCAAGCTGCTGTCATCAATTGTTTAGCTGATAGGAACAAAATGAATGTGGACAAAATCACAGGAACTTGATGCTGACGGTGCAGGACTGAAAAAACCCCACTTTGTATCTTTTTTAAAAATGTATATTAAAAATAAACATTTACAAGCAGATTGTATCGTTGTATTTGAAAAATGTAATTAGTTTGAATATAAAATGAAAAATAATAATAACTCACCTCCATCCATTGTACAGGTTCCATGAGCATTTTAGTGAATCTGGGGTATACTTTAGCTATAAAATATCGATTCATTGACGTTCAAGCGAATATAAAATCAGATTGCAGAAAAAAAAACAAGCAATTTTGAGTTTTCTGCGGATGTTTTATGTGACAGCCACAGTTAGGTCCCAAACTAGCAAAGTGAGTTTCCCTGCCTCTTTTCTCCAATCCTAAAAATTTCATTCACCCCTCTCTGTCCCTCCTTCCCTCCAGCAACAACTTCCTCCCTCCCTCGCCGTCTGAAACTGACCTCCCTTCTTTACAGCTGACTATAAACCCGAATCTGCCATAATGCCACATATTTAGTCTTAAAGTTGCATGGAAAATTGGGAACAGATAGAAAATACATAATTTCATTAAATCAGTCCTGTTAATCATATGTGTAATGAAAACTTACCTAAATATTTGGGGCTCTTGCTGCAACGTGGAGCGTTCTAATGCGGCACTTTTGGCGGTGCGGCTTTTAAATGTGCGGGAAATGTTACCACGCTGACCAATAGTCATTGAGCAACTGAACACTCAAGAGGAACAGGTGATGAAACCTCAACAGCTGTCTCCATGTGTTGCTTTGGTTTAAAATAAAAAAGGGATGTAATTCCACTCCTATCCTGAAGGTGGCAGCAGTGCGCCACCGTTCAGCGGTGGCGTCCCCTTTGCCACTAAAATCGACAGTAAACAAAAACCTTCAGTACTCCGAGAAGACACCACTAGTTCGCCACATAAACCCTCGATTTAAGGTACGAAAATGCTTCTACCTATTTATATCCGTCACTTAAGCCTTTATTACGTTCTTTATTCATATTTATAGACGTCTAATTTCACATGCTTGTTCCGGAAAGTGTTAAAGCGAACTGCTTTGTCATAGAAAATTGTAACAAAGTGTTAATTGTTAGCTTAAATTAGCTAAGAAAACTGAACATAATAGTGATATTAGTCGGTAATAAATGTTTTGTTCGTGTTGTAATAAGCTATTTATTGAGTAAGTTAAATATATATGTAAGAAGAATCACATTATAAGTGAATATTCAGCCGCTGAGCTAATTGGTTTGCTAACATTTCTGTTTTGGCTAAATGGCGAGAATTTATTTACGTTTAAAGACATCATGAATGTTGTGGTTTACTTGTGATGAAATGTCCGCCTTGTATTTAGTAGATTTAGTTGTTTATCTAGTTGATTTTGTGGCTGTTTGATTGACACTGGCTTACTTAAATATAGAAGAATCATCCTTGTTCACATTAGAAACAGATAGTCTGCTGCTTGCTGTAATTTTGAGGTGCTAATAGAAATACTGTCATATGTAGCTACACAGTGGTTGTATTTAAACTGGTGGTGTTGCAGAATACCACATAAATGTTCCTTATGTTTCCTATGTCAACAAAGGACCAGTGTTGCCAGATAAAGTAACAGGTTCCCAGACTAAAGGTCACTTAAAAACTACCAGCCCGTATAAAAAATTCGCTCAAAAAGTTAATCTGTCATTAGGAGGCAGTAATTATATATTAATTATGTATTACTTCAAGTTTTGATTGAAAGTCCAACTTGAAGACATTTATTTCTGACATTATAACTGCCATGTTTGCAGTCAGTCAGAAAAAAAACTTAAAATTGAACTTTATTAACTACAGATGAACAAACAAGAACTAAATTATTCCCAATTTTTTCCCCTCAAACATCAAGAACGATCAAAAATAAAAAGAAAAGGTAAAAAATAACACAAATAATCAAACACCAGGTATTATTTTTGCACAAAAGTAGAAATTGTTTG
>NC_050534.1:8251268-8258100 GCF_002922805.2 Oryzias melastigma
TTAGGAGGCAGTAATTATATATTAATTATGTATTACTTCAAGTTTTGATTGAAAGTCCAACTTGAAGACATTTATTTCTGACATTATAACTGCCATTTTTGCAGTCAGTCAGAAAAAAAACTTAAAATTGAACTTTATTAACCACAGATGAACAAACAAGAACTAAAATATTCCCAATTTTTTCCCCTCAAACATCAAGAATGATCAAAAATAAAAAGAAAAGGTAAAAAATAACACAAATAATCAAATACTAGGTATTATTTTTGCATAAAAGTAGAAATTGTTCGTGTATTTTTACTTGAAGGTGTCAATTCACTTCTAAACAGATGCACCAGCGCTGAATATTCTTTTCTTGGCCGCACGGACAAAACGTTCAACAAATAACAACATGTAGGCTCCAATGCACTTAAAATAAATGTGGGCAATAGTATATAATATAACATAACAGTATTATGTGTGGCTACTATGAATTTCTATTCATTTTTTTGTGCTTGGTTGCACAAGAATATACCTGCGAATAACATAATGTTTTTTAAATGAATTTAAGTGAGGGATGGTGTGATGTCACTTTTCAGGGCGATTGCGAAAATCAATCTTTTCCCTGAAACTGTGGCCGATAGCTGATATTTTCCAATCCTGATATTTAAGTCTCTACAATAACACAAAGTTTAGATTTATTTTTTTCTTTTGTTTCTTTAATTAGAAATTCACAACTGCTCTTTTGCTGTACAATCACGTTGTACTTGCATACAAAAGGGGAAATTATAGGAACAATTAGGACTTTAAAACTTTGAAAATATGTCTGAAAAGAGTTAGGCCATTCTGTAAACCATAAGCTTCTCATTGCCAGAGATCTATTAGGAACAATATTCAAGATTCAAGATCAACATTATTTATCCCCCCAAATTCGGTTGTAGGAGCGGCATAATAATAAAAGTAAAAGCACAAAACATTGGGAATTAAAACTCTTATGTATCCAATGTATCGTTATTAAATATGCTCAAATTACTCAAATTATGCAAATATAGTCCGATACTGGCAGTGATATACTGTATCGCCCAACCCTAGGTAAAATATAATCAACGTGGTTTGATTTTTAAAATCCTACTATTGTGAATACACTTTTTCAAGTATTAATAACACAGGGACTCCAGGCCTTGAGGGCCGCAGGAATGCGGCCCTCAAGGCCTGGAGTTGCCTATCCCTGTAATAAAACTTTTAAAAATAAATAAAATAACTTATTAGTTCAAAAATGTGGTTTGTACTCATAGGAAATTGTGTGCAAAAACGTATATAAATTTATAAAGCAAATAATGTCCAACTGCCCAAAGCATTTTTTGCCCTCAAAGTCAGAATCAAAACCCCCCAATTGGGTGAGAAACTTCCCAATCTGGCAACATTGCCCAGGACCTCTGTGGGCCAAGATGAGGTTTGAAAGCAGTGAGAGGTGGGATTCTCATTAGTCTAAAGTCAACATCAGCCTGTAGAAGCAGCATGAAATAAGCCGAGTGTTACATGTAGACACTTTGGTGGGAGATGGATTTTAAACGAGTACACTGGACTCATTGATTTAGAGCTCCTGCTGCGTTAAGACTAAATGTTTGTGCTTTTAACCCACTAGAGCCATTTCCTATCATTCAAATCCTTCCAAAATGTTGCTAAAAGGGATGTTTCTTCGCCGCCCCCCGCTTTGTTCCCCCAGTGATGTGTCCACCCCGCCCGGTTTTGTGAAGGACTACCCGAGCCCCACCCTCGTCCCTCCTGTCCTCCCGGACGGGCCTCCGCCAGCTCCTCCTCCCTTCCTTCTCACTCCCTGTGATGCCTCCCTCCCGCTGTGGCTGTCTGTCACAGTACACACATCACCATTTGGCCGTCTTCCTCCTCACCTTTTTTAGGTAACCGTGAGACACCCAATCATTTAGGTCTGCCACAATTAGTCGTTTATTTTATGTAGAATCGTAGTGTAGTAAAGTTGAAAGTTATAATGGCATTCTGCTATTTTTTTGGACTACTTTGGCATTTATTACGTTTTTTCAGGCCAAGTTTAGCTAATATTTTAGCTACATGCTAGCCATTTTGGCTAATTTAGGCTTTGTTTGTTTTTTTGGCTATTTTTGAGTTTAGCTAATATTTCAGCTACATGGTAGCTGTTTTGGCTAATTCATGATTTTTTCAGTTTTTTTAGGCTAATTCGGAGTTTAGCTAATATTTCAGCTACATGCTAGCTGTTTTGGCTAACTTAGACTTTTCTTGATTTGTTTTTTAGGCTGTTTTTGAGTTTAGCCAATATTTCGGCTACATGTTAGCTGTTTTGGCTAACTAAGGCTTTTTTTCAGTATTTTAGACTAATTTGGCATTTAACTAATATTTTAGCTGGCTATCAGCTTCAGCTTTTTCAGCTATTAGCTTCAGCGATTTCAGCTATTAACTTCAGCATCATCATCTGTCATCACTAGCATCTTCAGCAGCCAAATTCAGCTTAACACATTCACACTAGCATTATCGCCGGGAATGCTATACATCTAGTTTTTAGTTAGTTTAAAGCTAATGATGGTTAAGATGTGTGCTTTACATCCACTCTGAGCATGACTCAATTAGTCGACTACTTTGAAAAGATAATCGGTGATTAGTCGACTATTAAAATAATCGTTTGTGGCAGCTTTACAATCATTTGAGGATGACAATGGCGTCACAAAAAGATTTGGGAACACTGGACTTCAGCCCATTTAACCCATGTATTGTGCAGAATTGACCCATTTTCACATGAGAAAATGTGTCAATTTTGACACAATATAAGTTGAGTAGTAAAGGATATTTTGTTTTGTCAAACAATAATGTCTGAAACAGGTTTTGAGCAGAGTAAAAGGTCAGTGAGGTGAAATGTACTTAGGAACGGGACTGTTAAGATAACTTGTACTTCAGTTTTGATTTCCAATAGACACTATTTACATTTGAAAATGCTTTTTCAGCTCTTGAAAGCACTAAATTCCCAGCAGGATCATGTGATAGTCACCTTAGGGGAAGGGTGGGCAGCGAGGGCCGCGATCCTTCCAGCCTAACCTGCTCTGCCGTGTCCTGATTGGCTGGAGACACCGGGCCTTGAAGCCTGAATGGGATGTTTGTGGTTATAAGTAACCCTAAAATAATGAATCAAGCAGGATAGAGGAGTTCTTTTTGTTTTAATCTCTGTGTTATTGATTTTGTTCTGACTGAAGCTGGTTTCTCTGCAGCTATGTGTTACTGCACGCGTCCAGGAAGACGTTCAGCAACGTGAAAGTCAGCATCTCGGCCCAATGGACGCCCTCCGTCACCAACGACAGCGCACAGTTCTCCCCTGCTGAGGTGCTTCACTGAAGACCGTGTCACACAACCGCTACGAACATTTTGCACATTTTCCACGTCTTTTGTGATACATGCGTGATTCATAATTGTTTCTTTTGTCCGTTTTTCGTCGATGTGCGCAGAACTCTGCCGATGGTTCTGAATTTGGTTTTGAGTTATTCAAAATTAGTGGTCGGTTGAGAAAGTTTATGCGTATTTTACGTAGTTTATGCAAAATTGTTACTTAAAGTTTTTTTTGCTTGATGCATATGCAAATTTTTGGCTTTCCATGACTAATCCACATATGTCTAGCAGACTTTTCATCGATATGTAACTTTTTATTGCATATATTGTGCACATATCTCGTTAAAATTACACAATTGACGCACAAATCACTAGTAAATTGCATAAAAGCAGCACAATAATCACGCACTGTTCATGCACAATTGGCGTATTGCGTGACAGGTATATAAATCGGCCGATCCAGCAGTCAATGCCAAGTGGGGGCTTCCCACTCCCCCTGTCCAGCTCGTTTGGGTCTCTCGCTGGGAAGTTTGGTGCGTGGTTTATTTGAACTTCTTCCGTGGTTCATTCATGATATGTCTGTGAAAATTTCACGCAAAACATCACAACTTTTCTCATTTTTTTCCTCGTATGTTCACTTATGACCAATTTTAATGCGTAAAATATACATAGCGGTTTGATTCCAAAGCCACAACTCGAACATTCTCCCATAAAAATCCCGTTTAGTGATCAAAAACGTTTTCAAATCGTTTCATAACGAGTGTCAGAGAGTCCTGAAGGTCCCTTGAGTCGCTCGTCCAGATCAACTGAATCTATTTGTGTGTCTTCTGTGATTCTCCCAGACGTGGGAGGACAATCGGCTGTTTGCAGATGAAAAGCAGGCCACGTTGTTCCTGGGAGCGCTGGACTCCATCTTCCTGTTCTCATATGCAGCAGTGAGTTCAGTCTTCTGTTTATTTATTTGTTTGTGTCAGTGCAGAATAGGGACATTTATTAGAGTGACTAAAAAAAGAACAGAAGTGATGTGTCTCGGACACATTCCTTTAACGTCATTGAATGTGAGTTGTGGTAAATACAGGAAGTGTGAACTTTCATAAGCGAGGGACTTTTTTGAGCTCTAATGATGATTATAAAAATATAATCTAAAAAATAGGGGGAAAACTCATTGAGTTTCTTCTCTCCTCGCCCATTTAAATTGAGTCTGCACCACTTTGTTTCTCGTCTTTCCAGGGTCTGTATCTGAGCGGAGTGATCGGGGACCGAGTGAATCTGCGCTACGTCCTCTGCTTCGGCCTGTGTGGATCAGCAGTTGTGGTCAGAGCTCAGCAAAACACAAAATACTCATTTTTACTTCTTTACATTGGGAATGTGTGTTTAAGCATTTCTTGGAAGCCGTTGCGTGTTGTCAGGAAATGCGTTTTTTGTTCATGTGTAGGTAGTAGAATTACAACTACAGTATTGTACAGTATTAATATAGCCGTCAGTGATTGGTCTATGTTTGAACTTATGTCATATTTAATAAACTAAGTGAGACAAAAGAGTCAGAGATACGTCAGTCGGTCAGACTTTATTAACTGCGTTCACAGTAACTCTAGAACTAATTTGTAAATCGCTACATGTTAGCCACATTAACTACGCTAGTAGAGCTAGCAGCTTTAGTGTATTAACAATACCTGTGACTCCCAACTTTGTTTGCAACTTGTAAAAAACACTAAAACGAACATTACTGTGATTATGCTAACTCCAAATGTTGTAACACATTAAACAAAAACTCCCGACATCCCTACATGTTAGCTGTGTTAGCATATTTACCAAACAACCAACATTGTTTGCAACTCGTAAAAAAAACATACCACTTCCGCTAAAACTAACATTACTGTGGCTATGCTAACTAGCGTTGTTTGTAAAGCGTAAAAAAACATAGTGCGACTCTGCTACACGTTAGTCATGTTAGCATATTTACAATAACACAATCATGTTTGCAACTCCTAATAAAACAGGCTGACATTTTGACAGAGCGCTGCGTACCTCTCAAAATTATTTCAACATCAGTAAACAAAACCAGAATTAATCCATTGATAAGGTTCTCCAAATAATAGAGGTCACTGTCGTTTTTCTATCAGTATTTGGGCTTTTCAGTGCACCTTATACTATAAAAAATATAGAACTTTTCTTTTCTTTCTTTCTAGCATCTAATATGGCATAATTTATCTGCTGACGTACATTTGTTTCTGTCAGTTTTCAAATTAATCGTTCAAACACAATGCATTGTGGTCTATAATCTTGAATCAAGAAGGAATTGATGCACTTTTTTTTTTTTTTTTTGCAAAGAATGCTTGGAAAGAATGCTAGGAAGTAGATATGGGCTCCATATTGCTGAAAGTTAGCATGTAACAGCTGGCAAAACTAGTGTTAATACAGTCAGAGGTGGAGACGGGTTGTAGGAGCATCAGGAGTCTTTGCCACCAACTGTGGAACTGACTGGAGGACAGCAGTGGCAGAAATAACCACAAGAGGGCGACAGAGAGACACATTTTGAGCTCTAATCATCTTAGCTCTTTGGTTACAATACAATATAACAGATTATTACAACATATTTAGAGTTAGAAAATGTCTTTAGACATTACTGTTCTATCATATTGATTAATATCTTGCTGGCGGTCATTAAAATGCAAACATTAGTATTATATCTGTCTATAAATTGCATGATTTTTCATTTTCCTGCCATCAAATGTCCACAAATTTGCTGTGAAAAACTGGACGGCGTCTAAATGAGCGCATCTTTTCCCACAGACTTTGTCCTTTTAATATACAAACTTTTCTGCACATTTCCACTAGGTTTAGACAATTGTTCTCCCCCAATCATCCACACATCTTTGTTTGTTCTTGGTGTGCTTCCAGGAGTTTGTGTTCGGCACTCTGACCGAATGGCTCCACATTTACAACGTGTATCTGTACTGCGGTTTGTGGGTGCTGAACGGCCTGCTGCAGTCCGCCGTCTGGCCCTGCGTGGTCGCCGTCATGGGCCACTGGTTCGGCAAAACGGGGTGAGAAACGTAAAAATACACCTGGAACGTTATGGGATCATTTCTTTCACCTTTTTTTATTAAAAGAAGTGATAGAAATGAAGGATTTAACTGATGGGTTATCAATCTTTCTAACAATATTATTATATAATATGCTTATTCAATAAAAGAGGGTGATAACATGGAGCAACCCTGTAATTTTTGACCTAAAAAGGAAAAAAATTTATCAGAACTCGAATGTTTTGAGCATTTATTTCCACTTTCTAACAAATTTTGTAAAAATACTAAATGTGGTGTTTATATTTAAGTTTAAATTTATATATTTTTACTCCATTTGTCATAAACACTCCTATATGTTGCAGGCGTGGTTTCGTGTTTGGCTTGTGGAGCGCTTGTGCCTCGGTGGGGAACATCCTGGGCGCCTTCCTGGCTTCCAGTGTGCTCAAGTACGGGTATGAGGT
>NC_050534.1:8258172-8258353 GCF_002922805.2 Oryzias melastigma
CAGTACGCCTTCCTGGTGACGTCTGTGGTGCAGTTTGCTGGCGGGGTGGTCGTGTTCTTCGGATTACTCACTTCTCCCAAAGAAGTCGGTAAGTCTACAAATAGAATAGAATAGAATAATTTTATTGTTATGGATTCAAAGTCCAAATAACAAGACTACAAGCAAAGAGAAATTGGTACAT
>NC_050534.1:8258386-8259753 GCF_002922805.2 Oryzias melastigma
ACATAAAAGATACTAGCAACCTGGTGCTAAAAACAATAGACAAAAAAATTCAAGTAAAAACACAAATTACAAACTGAAGGAGGAATAGTTGAAGACACTTTTAATTCTCCCAAATTCCATCTGAAACAGCTTCTTAAAATGAGACATTAAAAAATGCAGCAAAAACCAAAAATCTGTCTTTTTAAATTAGCGTAAAAGATAAAGGAACTTTTTTTTTGGCAAAAATACTCAGAAAACTGACAAATAACAGTCTCCACACAAATAAAACAAAACATTTTAAATGAAAGCCACCCCTTTGACTCCCCCCCTCCCCTCCATACACCCCGTGACCCCTCCCACCATTAGTTATCATCATTAGTTTATTATCAGAATCATCACTCGCTAATATTAGCATCGTGCTAGTCCTTCTGTTCAACTGGTTGGGGTTTGACGGTGTTCCCCTCTCATTGAGCGTTTTGGACGTGCTTCAGGTTTGACTCTGGAGTCGGGGACTGGACTCGGCCCGGTTGAGACGGACGCGGACAGCCACAAGCCGCTGATGAGCGACGAGGAAGAAGACGAGCAGGCGGAGGTGTACACGAGGCGGCGGCGGTCCGCTGAGCCGCCGGAGGAGCCGCCGCCAGAACCCCCACAAGCCATCAGCTTCTTCCAAGCCTTCTGCCTCCCCGGAGTTCTGCCCGTGAGTCTGGAATAAAAAACGTTTTATGTGTTCTGATGATGAAGAGCGATGACCTCCATTCCGTTCCTGCAGTATTCTCTGGCTTACGCCTGCTTGAAGCTGGTCAACTACTCCTTCTTCTTCTGGCTTCCTTTCTACCTGAGCAGCAACTACGGCTGGAAGGAGGCCGAGGCCGACCGCCTGTCCGTGTGGTACGACGTCGGAGGGATCATCGGTGAGCTTTCAGCCCCAACTGAAGCTATTTTGGAGCAGTGACTGTATATGAGAACTGGACTGGGTGACTCCTCCCCTATTTGGTTCTAAACAGGAAGTAGCTCCTGGTCGCAAAATACCAGGATATAGTCATACTTTTTGTCAGAGTGACTAAAATGTTTCAAAACATTTGACACAATTTTATTCTCAGAAATTTTGTCTTATATTTTTACAACTATTTTTGTAAAAATGTGATTTTGTTCCACGACATTTTACAAATTTATTCCTGTAACATTTTGACTTATTTCTTATGATTTTACAATGTCATTCTTGTGAAATTGTTACTTTTTTCTTATAATTTTACTTGCTTTCAAGATTTGGGGGCGTGTCCTTCCAACAAGCTCACTCCTCATTGGTGAGAGTGGTTACCATAGAAACATTTCCGACCAATCACTGCTTACTGAAGATTTATGGCTCCAACATGGTGACAAATTAA
>NC_050534.1:8259928-8263717 GCF_002922805.2 Oryzias melastigma
AGAGGTCGCCGGTTCTGGCCGTCAGTCTCGTGATGGCGATGGGCGCCCTGGTGGGATACAGCCGTGAGTGCAGGCAGCGTCCAGAACTGTTTTTGTTCACATCGGTCAAGCAGGGAGGGGCTTCTTCTTCTTCTGTTGTTTGCTTGCGCATGTCCGTCACCTACAGTTGGAAGACTGTTGGCGTGAAAGGTCAAAGCGGTTCAAATCTGATGAATCTTTCTCCAAGAACGGTCGTCACTACGGTGACTTAAAGATCCGTCACTACCAAATCCGAGTCTCTGAGGGGTCAAAGTTCAACCAGGTTTAACCCTTTAACACCTTAGTTGTAGCTGGTGATGCTAAAACACAAAATCTTTAACATGCCATAACTTTTTAACCGTCAACACGATCAACGTAATTCCAGTGGATTCTGAAGGAGAAAGCGGCGTGAGCGCCGCTTTCTCCTTCAGAATCCACTGGAATTACGTTTATCGTCTCAACAGTTGAAAAGTCACAGTAGATCAAAGGCCGCACGTTATAGAGCCCAAAAACGGTCATAGAAACTTTCGTAGCGACTCGTTTTACGAGTATTTACACCGACTTCTAATCAAGAGTGGTCGCTCGAACATGAACGCAGCTCCAGTGTACGCTTCTGTCTGCCCCTCTCCCCACCCGTCCCGCAGGATCCCCAAACGACCAGCTCATCAACGCCGTCATCTTGGCCGCGACCGGCTTCTTCATCGGCGGTCCGTCCAACATGATCAGCTCGGCCATTTCCGCCGACCTGGGCAGACAGGAGGCGCTGAGGAGCAGTCAGGAGGCTCTGGCCACCGTCACCGGGATCGTGGACGGAACCGGGAGCATAGGAGCAGCTGCAGGACAGGTGAGACATCACGAACACTCTTTTTCAGGCAATATTTGGTCGATTTGAATAAAGAAATACCTTTAAACTTAATTTTCTTTATTTATGTCTTCCGTCATGAGAGAAATGATACGAGAAGGTGTTAAAGACTCCAGTTTTCATTAAGTCGTGACTGCGTTCTCGTCCTGCAGTACGTGGTGTCTCTGATTGAGAGCAAGCTGGGCTGGATGAGCGTCTTTTACTTCTTTGTCGTCATGGTGAGAAATCTTCTCTTTAATCTCAATGAAACGTCATTTCAATAAGAAAACTCATTAGGATGCATGCGTTTTCTGTTGAAAACATGATGAGTTCACTGCAGCTCCGAATTAGGATAACTCACTCACACAGGTCTTTAAAATACCTTAAATGGCTTGAATTTCTCAGCTCACAGAGTTAGTTTTATGGATGAAGTGATATTTCTTTCTAAGCCAAAAACTATCAGACTAAATTTTAGATGATGGAATTCAAAGTGTTTATTTAACCTAAGAAGTTATTTATAGTTGAAAAAAAATGATCAATGACAAACTCTTTTTTAATGGTTTTGTCTGATTTGTACGTTTGGGTTTTAAAAAAGCTCAGATTTTAAGGTGGTAAGATTTTAAATCTTTACTAGATTATTTTATCATTTGTACTGTTAGCACAATATAAAGTATATACAAAAAAAATAAAAGTAAGTAATAGACATAAGCTAATAAAGCTTATTCAATGTCTTTCCTTGTAATTTAAAATATATTTTTGTCTAATTTTTAATAAGTTAACCTTTTTAACTCTTATTTTAAAATAAAAAAGTGTGACAAATAAAGTTTTGGTGAAAAACATTAAAAAATTTCAGAAACTATTTGAATGTTTTTCAAATTTTTCTCTTGTCAAATAGGATTTATCTTGTTTAGTTTTGTCTAATTATGTCATTCCACCTTAAGGAGATGTTACCTTTTAAGTCAGTGGGTTTTTTTATCCAATAAAGAAACTAAATCTGACAAAAATGTAATATATATATTTCTTAGATTTCTTAGAAATGCAGCAGAAGCCGATTTAGGGAGTAAATGCCTATTTTCCCATTTTTAAGGGGTCTTTGAAAGCACCTCATCACTTAATATACTTAAAAGTTTTTTGCAATTGATCAAAATTGTCATTAATGAACATAATGTGTTTTTTAACATGATTATTACCATATTCTTTAGGTATTTTTGTATTTGAGCACAAAACAGGAGTTTACATTGAACTTAAATTGTAACCAAACAGGGATGTTGGAGGCTGACTCCACCCACAGCCAAAATGTGAAAATCCAGTCAGAGGGGCGGGGCTTGGGAACAGAACTATTACTGTTACTAGAGCTGCAGAAATGATTTGACCAATCATTTAGTTCAACTGTAATACCTCGATTCAACCTGTAGGGGGCAGCACACAAACAGCTTTGACCACATTTTCAGGAATTAACAAGTTTATTTTAAATTGTCAAAAGTTTTAAAGCTCCATTTATAGAGATCATCAGCCAAAAAATGTTGATTTAGGGTTTGGTTACCCTTTAAATGTCATTCTTGAAGTTTTTTTGTCCCATAAATGAGTAAAAATATCATTTAATTGCCTAAAAACATACATCTGTGTTTGCTGTGGCAGACGGGGGGCAGCATCCTCTTCATCACGCCGTTGCTCATCAGAGAAACCAGAGACTTGTGGCGAGACAGGCGAGCGCTGCGCCGCCAGCTGTGACGGCGTGGGTTTCCTCTTCGTTGGTGACCTGTGCGGCGGATGGACGGAAATGACGGGAATCTTCGTAAACTGACTTGAAGTGCCACCTTAAACTGTGTGTCGCTTAATGCACAAATATAAAGGTTAAAGTGAATGTAAACGTGGACGCGTAGACACCGTCTGTTTGCCTGATCCAGAATGTGAATCTTCACGTCAGCTTTTGTACACATCTGATTGTTTAAGTCTCGCACTCGTCTGAAATATTTTAAATCTCAAGGTTTTATCGGTTTTATTGTGAAGGTCAGAACTGCAGCTTTCTGTTGATATAAAACGCTTCTGATGGTCCGATTTATGTGTTTTTATACAAATATGTTCAGGTTGGTTTCTGGATCATTCAACAGAGTATTAGAGCAACATTCAAGAAAATAAATATATGAGATTAAAATAAAAATATATGGGAGAAAAAAGTCAAAACTTAGCAGAATAAATTAAATCCGGAGGAAAAAAGTCAACAGAATAAAATCCTAAATTTATAATATAAAGATGTGTAATATCACAAAGAAAAAAATAATGTTTTTTGGAAAATGAAGTTAGAATTTTATGAAAAAAAAGTTCAGTGCATTTCCTGCAACATGAATTGAAGAGGTTTTGTTCTTTTTCCTTTTAGTTTAAACTTTTTAAAAGTTAACACTAGTTTATTTTCAAATGGGCAAATGTTTTTTTCCTATTTAAAGTATAGGTTTATATCTTTTTTTCATGATGGTACGATATAATTCTCATAAATTTAAGCTTATTTTTTTCTACTCAACTCATTACGTCTTAATTCTTGTAAAATTGTAATTTTTTTCTAATAATTTTGAAACTTTATTTATGTAAAATTAAGAATTTCTTTCTTGTAATTTTACAACTACGTTCTCAAAAATGTAACTTTTGTTTTTATTTTACGACTATTTTTTGTAAAGTTTTAATCTTTTAATTTTTGACTTTTTCCTTTTACTTCTATGACTATTTTTGTAAATTTGAACTTTTTTCTTTTCAATTTTAGGACTTTTAACAACATTTTGACTTTTTCCTTTTTTATTTTCATAATTAATTTTGTAAAATTTTGACTTTCATTTAAATGTTATGACTTATGTAAAATTTTGACTTTTTTCTTTTAATTTCATGACAATTTTTTGTAAAATGTTGACTTTTTTTTTAATTTATGACTTTTTGTAAAC